>NW_003298825.1:61132-80236 GCF_000151645.1 Tuber melanosporum | reverse complement strand
GAGTTCATATTCGGGTTCTATGTGGAGTTGGGTGGGAAGTGGGAGAATTATAGCTTGGGAGGGGAACCTTATTATTATTGTGTAGTTCGGAGGAGCAAAAGGTGCAATGTGTTGTGTATTCTTATTGAGGAAGGAAGATTAAGTTTATAACCTCGATTTGCTATTTTGTTTCTTTATCGGGAATAGTCCGCTTTTCTTGTATTTTAATTTCTTTGATGGCTACGTTGTGTGGATATTGCATGGTAGGAACCACACCATATCTCATAACTGTATATTTGGATTAGGCCTCCGGTGTTTATTGTATTCTACTTTCTGCTGTTGGTGTACTTGACTTATTTTGTATCAAATCATTTCGTATAGTTGTTCCATATTCATTTTGTCCATTATCATGTCATGAATTGTATAATTTGTGGCCTGACTCTGTCGATGTTGTCCATAATTTGTAAAGAATGGTCTCATGCCTCTTATTTCTTGTTTTCTATTATTGTATGCGAATTCGGCTATTGATAACAGCTTACATCTATCATCTTGCTGATAATTGACATAGGACTGTAAATATTGCTTGAGTATTGCATTTACCCCTTCTATTTATCCATTGGTTTGTGTGAGAAATGCGGTCCTCACCTGATTTTGTATCCCCATTTCTCCAATTAGTTTCTTCCATAATCCTGTTGTAAATGGTGTTCCTCAATCTGTAATGATATTCTTTGGAAGGTCGAGCAGTCAGAAAAACTCTTGGAAGAATGTCTACATCAAATCTCGCGTAGCCATATTCTTTTTAAATAGAATGAAATAACTCATTTTGGTCAGGCGATGTACCATGACGAGGATGCTGTTATATCCTGCTAATGGGGTAGGTCTGTGATGAAATCTATAGTAATTGTTACCCAAGGTCGTTCAGGAATTGTATTTGATTTCAGTAATCCATAAAGTGTGGATTTAGCTGTTTTAGTTGGTTGTCATATGTTACCATTTTTGACATAGCTTTTGACATTCTCGTACAATCCTGGCCAGTAGAATGACCTCGTAATGAATTCTGTAGTTTTAGCCATTCATTCATGTCCTGACACTGGGATATTGTAATGCTGTCTTATGATGCTCGCCCTTATTTTTTCTTCCTCCAGAATCTATTATTTTCTATCTTATCACATGTTTCTATTCTTCCTTTAGCATAAACCCAGGGTAATTTCTTTTTTCTTCTTTTTTCCTTCCTTCAATACTTCTCATATTGCCTGAATTGTTTTGTCTTTATCGTTTACTTTCTCCATTCTTTTTTTCCTGATTGATGTGAATTCGATAACTTCCATTGCCTCAAAGTACCCTGTTTGTAATAATGTTCCAGTTTTCTGTTCGATTCTTTCATCTTCTTTTGTTTGTAATTTGTTGCTTGCGATTCTGGTGAGAGCATCTGGCTTTCTGATCTCTTTTCCTGGTTGATATTCAATCTTGAAGTTGCCCTTGCTCAGGTATTCCATCCATCTTATCTGGTAATAGTTTAATGCTTTCGTGAGCATAAACAGGACTAGATTGTTGTAATCGGCAAAAATGCAGACCAGATGGTGGTTGTTCTGAATGAATCTTCTTCCTTCTTTCAGTGCTTAAACTATTGCTAATAGTTCCATGTTTGCAACAATATAGTTGCATTCCGCTACAGTCATTATCTTGGATTGATAAGACACTGGCCTCTATTTTCCATCTTCGCATGGTTGTGACAGTTTGCTGGAGCATAGATATTTTGAGAGATCCATTTCGATCATTGTTTCCTCGTTTAGATTGAAATTGACCAATATCAGTGCGGATGTCAGATGTGTTCTGATAGTATCATATTCTTTCTGCTCTGTTTCTTCCCGTTCTAATATTTTGTCTTTCTTGGTTAGGTTATTGAGTGGTTTAGCAAGCCTGCTAAATCCTTGTCTAAACCTTCGATAAAAGTTACAGAATCTCATGAAGCACTGAACATCTGTTTTGTTGTTTGGTTTGGCCCAGTCCTATATAGCTCCCATTTTGACCAGGTTGACCTTAAATCTGCTTTGATTGATGATGAATTCAAGGTATTCGCTTTCTTCCTTATAGAATTTCCATTTTGTTCATTTGATTTTCATTGCTAATTCTTATTTCTCGGCCATGATATTGCTAATGTCCTTTTGATGCTATTGCATGTTTTCTGAATAAATGAGTCTATCGTCCTGGTATACTATGCAAGATATATAGAGGTACTTGTGAAGTACTTTGTTGATCCATCATTGGAATGAAGCCAGTGCATTAGTTTGCCCGAAGAGTATGACCAGGTATTTGAACATTACATATTTTGAGGTGAATACTCTTCTCCATTCATCTTCTGCTTTGATTTGGATATTATGGTATGCCTCCTTGATGTTGAGTTTGGTAAACTATTTTACTAATTGTAATCAGTCCAATGCGTCTCCAATCAAGTGTAGCAGATATTGATACTTCTTAGTAACCAAATTGAGGGCTTTGTAGTTGACACAGAGTCTCATCTTTCTATCGCTTTTCTTGATGAATGATTTAGGACATCCTCCAGATGCGAAGTAGTCTCTAATCCATTCCCTTTTTAGGTTTTGCTTGATGTACTTTCTGAGTTCTTCGAGTTCTGCCACTGCTAGTGGGTATAGCTTCTTGTAGGGAATATCTTTTGATTTTCGCATTTTTTCATGCTTCTCCAGCTGAATCTCATAGTTAATTTCTAGTCTTCCGGGTGGTAGCTCTATAGCTTCCTCTTCCTGGAATAGGTTTGTGAACTGATGGTATTCTTTTGGAATTAATTCTTTCTATTCCTTTTTGCTTTGGAATTTTCTATCTTGGATTGCTAACTTGGTACTGATATTGATCTTCTCTAGAACAGCTAATTCATCTTCGTATGTCCATTTAAGAACTCTGGTGGTATCTCCTTTTTGATAGTACCGTCCCAAGGCCTGTGCTATGAATTCTTTAATCTCGATCCTTATTGTTATATCAGGATTAGTTTGGTTTGTACTTCCAAACTCTCTGTCTCCTCTGGTAGGATCATCTAGTTAATCCACTTCATGAAATTCTTCATCATTGATCCTTTCAATGATCAATTATGCAATTGGATTGCCTTTTTGTACTTTGTAATCTTGGTTTGCCAGATTGTCCAGAACTACTTTGATTTCACCTGTCTATTCCATGTTGATTACACCAGCATTGGTCCTGAGTTGATGTCGGACTGCTAGACTGCTGTGGGGTTCTATCCGTCCAGAGGTATTTCCTGGCAAAATAAGTACAATTCCTGTTGCTATTATTACCTGTCTATTGGCAGGTATTTTGATCCTCTCATTGGCATACAGGTTATGTTCCGCTGCCCTTTTAGAAGTCTTGGTAGGCACTTTTACCTCATGATCTAGCTTTTGTATCCAGACTCTTTAGTCTTGCCATATCTTGGCAAACTTTGTGTGCAAAGCTTCCTCTTCTGCTTCTTGAATTGGTATTGAGTAGACTACTGGCGAATAGGTCAGACATTGTGTTGCACATTATTTGTTGGTGAAGGTCACCTTGTTCTCATTCCAATCGATCATTGAATTGTATCTTAGTAACCATAACATCACTTGGACTATCTCATCATTTTTTAGATTTGCTACCGGGAAGGTTGCTGTTTTCCTATAGCTGTCAATAATCATACATATATCTGCAGTATGTGTTATAGATCCCCTTGTGCTTGGCTTCCCATCCACTAAGTAGACCTGTATTTCTTTCATTGCTTCCTTGATATGGAGGCTGTATTTGTCACAGATTTCCTTGCCGATGAAATCTTCGATAGTCACCCAGTCGAGCATTGCATATATTGTTGTCTCTTCATATTTTTCATTGTATATCTTTGTCTTGATCATCACATGATCTGCATCTTCTTCTCCTTGTTGTTTGTATAGTGTCAAATAATTGTTCGCTAACTTGATGGGTTTTCTAGGTCCGCATCTTAGGTCTCCTAGACAACCATTTACTAGGGATTCTCATCTTTTTCTGCCAATAAATTCTCCACAATCATCTTGCAAATGTTGCTCTGCTTTGGAAATTAGAAGCGATTGTTTCCAGCTGCTTTCATCTTGTAGTATCTATTGTCGGCTTAACTCCGACACTCCCATATCCTATATCCAGCTTTCCTGCATCTCAAGGTGAGATCTTTGTTCATTCTTCTTGTATATTCTTCCTTCAATAGGTTTAAGGCTGGTGCAGTCCTTACTTTCTCCAATTCTATAGGCAGGTTTAGTGATAATATGCTGCTTTCACATCAAGTTACTTGTGGTCTGAATGTCCCATCCATGTTCCAAGATAATTTGAGTATTCTGTGTGCTATGGTATTTGCCGAGTTGTTTTGAACCATTACTAGTCTGCTTTCCTGATCGATGTCCCATCTTGCTAACCTTTCTGACGTTGTGCAGGCTAAGTTGGAATTTTCTCATACTGCTTATAGTCATTCACTACAGCTCCTTAATAGTATAATGTAGAGGCCAGCATCGTTGAATTCTGCCTTGGATTCCAGTAGTAGACATTTGTTCCAGTATGCTGAAAGTGTTTAATCTCCTCCTTGGAGTTTCTCCAACTTTCGTTTTACCTTTTCTTTGGTATTGGAATTACCAAATTGTTGGAAAAGGATTTCCTTAAATTTGTCATATATTATCTAGTTCTTCTGCTTCTGTTGGTCTTGGAAGGGCATAATCTATTATCCTGGGAGTCCTCTTAATAGTGATTCTATATAGAGAATTTTGATATCATCCTGTTGTTCTCCTTATCCTTTGACCGTGAAATATTCTTTGCATTGTTCTAAGAATATTTGTCGCTTGTCTTCAGCTCTTTGGATATTTCTTTGTCCTGTCATTGTATTTCGTGTTGCTATCATGAATCACTGAAACTGGCTTACAGTTATGCTTAAGATATGGGTTCCTGGTACTGGAGTGGCTGGGGCCAGTGGTGTCAGTACTGCTGATTGAGATATTCTTCTTGATTATGTGATTCCAGCAGACAAGCTATCAACTGGTGATCTGTTTTCTGATATTACTGGACTTGCTGCCCTCAAGGGCTCTGCTGAAACCTAACCTAAGGCATTGTTAAATTCCTCTAGATTTAGGTTTTAGTCGTTGATGTTGATATCTCCTTCTCTATCTGGGTGGAAGAAAGCTGACTTATAGTATTTAGTGTCGCTCTAGGTGGCGCTTTGTAATATGACAATCCCCCTTCAGATGGTTAGTTCGTGGTAACATTGAACAATACTTTACTTCTTCTATCTTCTTCTCGGCTAACGATAGCAGTAGACATCAGCCCTTATTACCAATTATAGAAGACTTTTGTCTTCTACGAGGAATACCTATTGTAAGCTTTCTCTAACTGTTATTCATAAAGAGCTTTCTCGGCATAACAATAATAAAGGTTGTGATAATGATAAAGAGTGTAAAGGTGTTTAGTGTTCATTAACATAATAAATAGGAAAATCACTTAGAATTCAATCTAATTTTATTTATACTAGTACAGCCAACACTGGCATACAACTAGTCTCCTCCACGCTCCATAAAACAAACTATCTAAAATACACTACTGCGGACCTATTCTACCCCGCAACCGCTCCTCACAAACATAAATCCAAAAATCACTACCTACTTATGCACACGGGCGCTGACAGCGACTAGCGCTGCTCCGGATTAATGCACCCCCCACCGTGCTACTTAACCGCCATCTCATACCCTCACCGCTATCCGCCTTCAACACAATTTGTCCTACAAACTCAACAAAGGAAACATACAGTCTATCCCAACATCCGTCTGTCCTCTTGTAATGCAATCCAAGATCTAAATAACCCCCCGTCAATACTAACCCACAAAATGGGCAGCCGGGTTCCTTCAGCAACCTGTTCACCTCAGCCCATCTTAAAACATCAGATGTCCATGTAGCCAGGCTTAGCTCGTCCCACTGCTGGCGCTGAGAATGCCAAAACCGATTGTGACATATCCGTAAATATTGGGGCTTTCTTTTAAAGTGTTCTGCAAAGGTGGCGCTCTTTTCGGTGGCTGCAGCGGAAATGGCAGTACCACAACAGGGACACCCGCACCAATGCTGGTCAGGTAAAAAGAACTACTTCTTCGGCAGTGTCACCTCCCCTGGCAAGACGTAGTTACTACCGTTGTGTCTCTTTTCCCATCGGGTGCAAGTCGCAGGATCTCCTATCAACACTGTCCCACCGTCTCTTTTCCGCCATCAGTGTACTATCAAAGGAGTTATCCGCCACAACTAACTATGCATCCACAGCCCCAACATGACAAGGGATTCCCAAGCCCAACCACTGATGATCTGTCTACCAACATTTCTACCTCGGGACTGCTGAATCCTTATACAAGTCTTCATCAGCAGGGCACCCTCTAGCATAGCGGTGGCACTCAATCCAGTGGTGTCAGTCTTCCTTTCCATCATGGCTATCATGGCCAATGATGCCTATCCCACTGTGGATCCTTAACAAAATGTAGGAATCCATTTGTGTCAGGCCTCAGAGGTGCCGCAGTGACTTTGGTTCCTGGGCATAATACCCATGCCTTTCCATCACATGCCAACTCCCCCATTTCTCCTTACAGAGCTCCCGAGTCAGAGCCATATGACCAATCCTGAAGCTCACCCCTTCCCAAAGCAGGAGTCGCAAAGGGCGTCCGACACAAGCCTTGGCCTTCAGGTCGACCATCTCATTGCCGTTAATACCCATGTGACCAGGGACCCAACTGAAACTGACGTGAGAGAATGCACTCAACATGGGTACCATCACCTCCCACTGCTCAGCCAAGTCAGCATCTGAAAACATGTTAACCAGGATGAGGGCCAGTACACAATCTAAGAACATGTGGACCGGGCCCCCCTTGGCCATACCCTGAGCACATCGAAGGGCACACACCACAGCAAATAACTCGTGTTCTACAATACTTTAAGATGGGGGAACCGAGCACCTGTCAACACAGGTCAAGGCCCCTTTCTCAAACACCGCCCAAGCCACGCCAGTGCCCTCAGAGTACTTGGACCCATCTGTGTACACTACTATATTCGAAGACGCACAGAGGTCTATGTAAAGTTCATAGTAGCGGGCAGCCATTACCTCCTTGCCTTTTCCGATAGAATCCGTCGGGTGACAGGTGAGCTCCCTATCCAAAGTATGCAAGTGTACCACCATGCCTTCTTCTTTCCATTGCAACGGTATCTTCCCAAACTAGCAATGCTGGTCACAATATCGGTAATTGATAAACCGGCTATAACACCACCGTTGTAGGTACCTTCCCTGAATAGCAACGGGTAGCACCCCGAACCTGGCCAGTAATATATTGTTCGCCAGCTTCATAGGCATCCAAAATGCGGACCGGAGACAGTCGTTAATGTAGACCTGTATTTGCTTCACATATAACGCCTGGTCAGTTACAAACTCAAGTCCTTAGTAGACGGTCTAAAGGTAGACTGCCTGTACCAAGTAGTAAGTCTCCAATGCTCCTAATCTACTAACACGTTTAAATCTCCTCTCCAATGCCAAAATCCTTCTCCTAACACCTAATCTCCTTTCCAACCAATACGTTACATGGGAAGAGAAGTTAAGAAATACATTAAACCTGTATCCAAGAACCCGCAAGTCCTCTGAAGGCAACACCATTTCTTCCAACAATTCCATTCTTTCCCATGCCCTATCACCAAATCCAATCCACTGGGTCTTGAGGGCACTGAACTCCATTCCCCTGGCCCTAGCTATACGATCACAATCTGCAAATATTTCTCCTGTGTGGTATTGGGCCACTTTGTGGGACTCTGCCACTACCATGATAACCCTATCATCAACGTATGAGATCACTAGTTGTCGCACGCCCAGGGAGTACCGCATGCATGGCCTGAATATGTCTGCCATGTACCCACTAAAAAGGAATGGGGAAAGGGGCGAGCTCTGAGGTACTTCTTTACTGATATGGTAGTGTTAGGAGACGCATCAGTTGAAGCGAAAACGGACCGACCAACAGGAACTCCACCTCTGGATCCACTGGCACAGGTACAGGAAACATCCCGGGCCACCAGAAAGTCTGACAGGAGATGGACATCAATATTATCGAACCCCCCTTCGACGTCTATGGACAAGATCAGACATTTGTATTCCTTGTTATGTCATAAGAATTCAAAGACTACTGCCATGGCATTATGAACCCCATGCTTCCAGCGAGACCCGAACTGTGTTTCACCCAGATCGAGGCAGGCTGCCAGTCTCAACAGGATCACACACTCTGCGACCTTTACCGGTGTCGGCAGGAGATGTATCATTCTCTAAGACTTCACGATGTTATACCTGGGTTTGTCTAGCTTAGCTATGAGTACCACCTCAGCCTTATGCCTATCTGAGATATCGTGCTATAACCTGTAGTCAACCTGGCACCTCAACCTTGTTGTATCTCTTCGTTTCCAAAACCACAGGAAGGAATAGCCAATATCATCCTCTGCTGGGCCAGTATTTGTAGGGGACCTGGCAAGGGCAATTTCCATCTCTTAAGCACTATCCATGTCGATCTCAGAGTCCTTCCAAGGGGTGGGATCAACCGGGGACAACTGTTGTGCAATTAGGTCGCTAATGTCTGAGTGTGTAGTAGTATAGGCCCCATCTGTAAGGGCCATTGAGGAAAGGGTTCGCTTAGCTTCCAGCTTCCGTGCCAACCTAAATATTTCTGAGTCTGGGCTCTTGGCTATTTTTTCCCTAATGTGCTTGAGTCTAGCCCGTAATAGGCATGCCTGGTAGACACATTGGGCCAGCTTGTAGTCCTCTGTCCGCTCCACCGTGTATTTGCAGTATCGATGCAAACCGATCACATCCAACCTCATCCTTTCTAACTCCAGTGTCCACCACTCACACCGACCTCTGCTAACGGAGGCCCATGTGAGTGTGTCCACCACTCATCTCACTCCTTCCCACAACTTCCCATCTTCCACCTCTTGCACTCCATCCAACTTCTTCCTAACCTTCTCCTAGACTACCGTCATTCAGGCTGGCCTCCGATGCATGATATTATCAGGAAGGTCAACCACCAACTTGAGGGCTTGAGCACTATGCTCACAGCAAGTGGCATCTAGATTTCGATGCCTGACATACGGTGCTCAGAGTAGGCAAAAGATGATTCTGGAAATGTCTAGGAAGGTTAACACTGTTGGGTGGACCATGTTCATGTTGCGAGTCGGGACCGTGAACCACTGCTTCAGCCATCATCCACACATGTTATTATGGTCTGCATTGGGGTCCCAGCCCTGATGCCTGGCATTGAAGTTACCTAACGCAATGTCTGGTTCCCCGATTTTGTCCAATCAGCCAACAAATTGGTCCTTAGTATAGCCGGGTTGAAAGTAAACCCTAGCAAGCACTCACTTCACACCTTTTTCCCAATGGCCAATGCTGGCACTACTCTCTCTGTACCCTACCATTTTAAATATTCCACAAATATGGGACCAAATAAATACCTCAACACCTGACTTTTTAACAAAAGAAAACAAATCCCACCCATCAACATCTATAAGTGGATGTAGTCCCTCCATGTTAACCTGTGGTTCAATAATAAAAAACAAATTAATAAAAGAAAACAAATCAAATGCCAGCACCCAATTCTGACTACTGCTCTCCACATTTAATGCTATTGTCATAATACGCATTAAAAGGGGGTCTCAACTGATCCACTCAGGCTGCAAGGGCCTGAGGCATAGGGAATACCACAATCCTGGTCCTCGGCAGTCCAATAAGTATCTTCCCGTCTGGGTTTGGTGGTGGTGGTAGTGGTTTTTAAAATCCCATGCCCTAGAGAGGGGGAGGGAGAGGGACGCTCTGGTTCCTTACCCTTGGCCTTATCTAACTTACGGCGGGGACCTTCATCTTCCACATGGCTGCTAATCTCAACTAGCCATGGTATTGGGAACCTTCCACGACTGCGACATCTTTTCCTGGCCCGTCTTTTCAGACTTCCCTATTGTTTTAGTTTCCTAGCAGGTCAGGTTTGTGGGGCTGTTTCCTGCTTTAGAGGCGGGGACGATGTAGCTAGTGGTGACGACCTGACTCCTGGGCACCACTTGTACTGGTGAATTGGTCCATCTGGTCGCAGAGTCAGCATTGTCTCCTAGTGTGCCTACAGGCCTGGCCTATGCCTCCAGGGCATCCAGGTTGGCTGCACATATGTTCTCGGGAGAAATGCATTCCAAAACAAAAATGCCGGAGGGGTGGGCGACCAGATGGAGCCTTAAAATGGCCAGTCTCCAAACACTTACTACAAACCTTTAGGGGTTTATGTTCTTCAAATACCTGGACATTACAGGATCCACCTCTCAGCCAAAAGTTCCCTTAAGTCAGTCTTTCTCTGATGGCGTCATTCCTTTTGACCATGAAGTGGATACTACACATTGTACTATTGGCCTGTCTGATGGCATGGATAGATCCCATAATATCTGGCCAGGAAACAGTAACTACACCGGTGTTAGAATGCTCCAAGTCAGTACGGAGGCCATCAAAGGCTGCACTCTCAGTCCATCCATTAATCCTCCAAATTGATCCTCGTCCTGTGACAGCAAGTGGGACACCAGATACAAAAATCTTCACCTTTTCCAGGTTTCCTTGGAACTCAAATTCCAGGTGTGATAGTTCTCTGAGCAGGTCAAGCCTGGCCTTGTCAAGCTGGTTACCTAACTCTGTAACAGAATGTCCAGCAAGAGTTAAAAAGATACAACCAATCTCATGCTAGATGTGCCTAGCATGCATGTATGGGGAATTGCCCCAAATCTTTCCTTGGTTGGAGAAGGCCGTATTGATTTGGTTCTGAATTGCCTCGATGTCAATACCCTCGGTAAGGCAACCTCCTTGTAGGTAGTGAACCGCAGAGTGATATGCCTCCTGTGGGTCTCTGGGATTGGCGACATCTGTGGTGGTACCGGTACTAAGTTGAGTGGGTCAGGAGGCTCCATTGGAACTTGTCAGTACTCCTGTCGTACCAGAGATGTAGTTACCTTTATATTGGCCATGGCTGCAGGACCTGACCGAGACAGTAAACTAGCAGCCACACCAGCCACAGGAGCAGGTTCCTGCTTGTCAGCATTCTTCTCCTGAGTCTTGGCCGTAGTTGCCATCTCCTTCTCACTACTATATCCTCTGACAGCCTTTCTTCTCCTTCTGGCAGTACCACTCAGGCGTCTACCATGCTTCCTTCCCTCCTTCATTTCTTCCCTCCCTCCATCTTGTTTGTTCCAGTGAATGGATTTGCCTTCACCACTGTGAGCCATACGCAGAGTTACCCCCTCTTCGCTAGAGGAGCTATTACTGCTAGACTGGTGAGAGCAGGCTGCTGATGTGCGGTGGATGGAGGGTGCCTGTTTTTCTTAAGTGGCGAGAGGCTTGGGTATATATGCCAGCCATTTCACTAACTCCGGGAAGGAGGCTTTAGCAGTAGGAGCTGCCATAGGGGTTTTCTTTCCCTTAGAGGGGGCAGCAGGTGGTGTTGTTCTCAACAAAGCAAATTGGGTATTGCAGGACACTACCAAAGATGATCAGTGGTGGGGGGACAATCTACCTTGCAGTACCTCTATCTCTTCCCCTTGCTTGCCAACAATATCTGTTAGTGCCTTCACCACCTGTTCCAACAGGTGTACTCAGCTCCAGTCATTTACCCCGCCCTCTGGTCCTTCATTACTAAATGCGGGGCAATTGTTCATCCAAGTCTAGACATCATGCACTGTGTTGTCCTCAATCGACCCGGATTCCGAGGAGAGGAAGGGCTGAGTGTTGCCAGACAGGATGTCCTCCTATCCTTCCAACATGGATCCAATTATGCTACCTGAGCGGGGTCCCGGAGAGGGAGTCCTACCTGTATCTAACATCTTGCATACTTCTGCCATGATTGAGTCCACCTGAGCCACAGCGGCATCAGCTTCTTTGGACTGGGTATCCGGAAGTTGAACTTCTAATGGTATTTGAGTATTGTACGAGGCTTCCCGGGATCTGACAGCAGTCCATTAGGCAAAATCCATTCTTTGTCAAAGGCTGGTAGTGATGACGCCATTGCCAGAGAGGGGGCATGGATCCTGTCACCCAGACCAGTCACTTCAGAGTTGTGTCCTTCTTCTAGACCTATGGGAGTATCCCAGGCCATCACATCAGAGGTGGACAGGACATCTTCAGTTAGCAGTAGGGATGGGAAGGACAGTGTAGCCATGATCGTCGATGGGAGTCCTGCATGGGGGGGGATGGTCAGGGGCCCGTGATGTACATAAAGGGGCAGGCCAGGGAGGGCAGGAAGGATTTGTTTTTCTCCATCATTCATTGATGTTGATAGCCCTTAAGAATTGTGGCCCCAGAACAGGAGTAGCGGATTGTTTGGCGGGGGATGCCGATTGTGTTCAGTGTCGCATTCTAGCGGTAGGGGGGTTGTAATCCTCATCTGCTGGGTTATCTAATTTGAACTTTGGGGTCTCGTAGAGAGCCCTTTAGCCAGACGACATCCCGGCAAAAAAAGAGGGAGTGGATGAGCCAGTCTTATGTACAGAGGCCTGGCGGACAAAACTTGGCATCTTACTTTGGACGGCTCTAGTGAGTGGAGGTGTAGCAGACCATGAACTAGCCTCAACAGTAGCGAGGTTGCTCATGGCTGGCAGTATTGAGGATTCAGAGATGATGGCCCGAGAGTCTCTGGGAGGAGAGGGTGCGGGTCCTGGGGATTACTCCGAGCCATGGTCAGAATTGAACCGAATGAAGAGTCCCGTGCTAGTATCCTTGTTCAAGCCACACATGACTGAACAGCATCTCCCAAGTAGGAAACCCTTGACCAAAACCTCCACTTCTTTCATCATGGCAATGTTCGCATCAGCGACCGTCTGCTGTACTAACTCATCAAACTGCGGGTTTACCTCATTCTGACACCCATGACAATGGTGAAACTGTAGGAAGCTAAAGTTCCCTTTAGGTGCAACATATGACTGCTAGCTGTAGGAATAAGGCCACGGCTAGCCTCAGTAGTAAGCACAAGAGATAGGGCCACATGGGCTGTCTCAAGTGAAGAGGAGGGGTTGGAGTCATACCGAACGGGAGATGACATCCATGAGGGGGAGGGAGAATCCATGGAAGATGAGGGTGTCGAAGATGCCATTCTCGCCCAAACTACACTCAGTGATTACTGGGACCAGGCCATGGATATCTCACACTGAAGTGCCTTCTAAGTAAGAACAACTGACTTCTAACCGACCGTCCTAAACGAAAAATACAAACAAGTAACAGCAGATGAAGTATTTATCGTGAGTGAAGTAAGTTGAAGTATTATTGCGCTCACATCCAACATGCGGTGAAAGAAGGAGGAAAAGTACTTAGAACTCAATCTAATTTTATTTAAACTTGTACCGCTAATACTGATATACGACGAGCTCCCGCCGGTACAGGAATACTGCTAACTGGTATACCATAAATCCTAAGCTAACTAAGTCTAAAGTCCTGCACCTACCATCCCCGAGTCATGCCCGCATGAGAACTAATTACAAGACGATCAAACAACCCAGTGCCCTCCCTGGTCCAAGTTTGTAGTCTCTCTGGTATGAAGCTAACTAGCACTAAATGTAGCTGAAGCTGAGTAAAAGACCAACCCAATCAGGTTACTCGTCCAACACATAAAATTACCACTACCCGGTCTTAAAACTGTCCTGTGAAGCCTGTACCGTAATAGAAAACTAACAAAACACAAACTAAATCCACAGGCAACACAATGACAGGGAGGAGTCAACCAACATGTCAACCTCTTGCACCTGCATGCCAGGCCATCGACAATATAAACCCACTTTGCTGGTTGCCTCCAAAGAGCGTACCGGTGAGGAGGACCTGTACCCGTTGCCTGTCCCCCAAATAAAACAACACAAACATAAGAAATACATAGAGGTGGTGACAGACTGAAAAGGTCAGTAGGGCCTCTCTCCCACCTGTGGTGTCATGCCTCCTCCTGCCAAACCCGTAGCCAAACCAAAGAAACCAAACAAACCCTACGAAATCTTGTACCTAAGACCCAAACAAGTCCAACTAGGTGGTCACAGCCCACTATCCGCACAGGTGGCTATCAGCCAGCCAGTCCATCAGAGAGCTTTACAGCACTTAGCAGCTTCGCCCAAGAGCCCAAGCCAGGAAGGAAACACTTAATTAGACCTCGTCCAACCTGACGCAGGCCTGAGCAGTGCTCGCAGGTACCTCTCCACCTCCAATCAGTCCCCTCCAAGCTTCACATGCCAGATGCCGCAGAGCCCATCCCCCCCCCCAGCCCCTCAGACAGATTAACGATCCGATAGCCACAGGACAGCCTATACCAGCCCTATCAGGCAGCTACTGGCCTTGGCCACACCAACAGAGCCCTAACCCCCAGCACCTTGCAGCTGAGAGTGACCCACCAGCCCCAGCTGGAAGCTACAAAGGAGGCAGTACCAATACCCAAAGGCACCAGCACCAGCCACACCATCCAACTCAGTCGAACCGAAGTCCAACCAAGTCGGGAAAGAGTAGGCAGAGCCAGCCGAAGCTAGCCCCACAGGTCTGGTAACAAGCATAGACCGAACAACAGGCGAGAGGCACCCCTTGACTGACGCGACATGAAGGGGGAGGGTGAGCGAACTGGAGCAGACAAATAGAAGGTAAGCCCCACTTGCAATGAGTAAAGCTGCCATCCGCAGTCCACAACCGCACAACTCAAACACCCAGACAACGCGAGTGTCTGGCAGCTAATTGTTTCACACTAGCACAGGCAGCAATGAAAAACCATGCCAGGGGGTAAGATCTTTTAGGGTCAAAGCCATCCCTACAGAGGCGTAGAGGAGACACCTGACTGAATCACCACAAATGCCGTAAGGACAAATACTCCAAGGGAACTGTAATAAACTACATCTTAGGATTCCGACCATAGAAATAAAAACATAACCAGGAGGGGCCAGGTGGGCACCGCCCTGCAACCTGAAAAATAATGCAGCTGGTACGATGAGTTGATACTTGGGAAGGTCATCAGTCTAACAAAAGGACGTTTTGTGTTGTGAGAACTAAGGACTCTATTAAAACCCAACAAGGAATATGAGCTGGCCCAGAGAATAACATGGATGATCTCCCCAAACACAATGTTCAAGCCTACTCAATTGAACGCGAAACCTGCAAGTAGATGATAGATAGGAAGCCAAAGACATTTTACCGAAAGAGGTTCATAAGTGACTGCGATGAGTAGCTCAAAGTGCCAGTATCGTGAGATAACCAGCAGGCAATGAAATGAGAAACAAACAAGTAATCCACTATGCAACACCAACAGACCTCAATACCAAGAAACCCAGGAACTACTGAGCGAACTCAGATATCTCCCCCAGAATCCAAGGCATCAAGGCCCATAATGGGCGCGAAAGAAACGCTCATGGCGAAGTGACGGCAAGGACAAGGAAAAGTACTTAGAACAAAGCATAAAGAACCTATCCTCCTCAGCCTTACTGGTCTCCTTATATAGTGTTCTTGCTGTACCAAGTCATGGGACATAAAGTGGTCACATGCATGAAACCAAATCATACCAAAATAGTTTGATGATCCCAAGTAGTCACATGCATAGAACCCATGACCACATAATCTGGGCATATGCGAAACATAAATCATATATATAAGGCATACCCACAGAGCAGACTTGCAGGTCATACTCACCAGGTACACATCACATGACTCATAATCAAGTCACATGTGAAATATAACAAATCATAACATAACATATCATATGATCTTAATAAGTTGTATGTGTGAGACAAGAACATACCTATGACTCATAATCAGGAGTCATACGAAAACCATTTCCATGCCAAGCTACATCCATGACAATGCTAGTGTTACAAATGTAGATTAGCAAGGAAAAGGTTTTCATATAACTTATGATTATCAGTCATAAGCTTTTATGCATATAACCATTTCAGTCATATGACGTGTTAATGTTATGATTTCTTATATTTTGCACATAATTTTGATTAAAGTCCTGGGATTTGTGGCTGGCGAGTATGCCTTACAAGTATGTCTTGTGGGAATGCCTCGCACCAATAATTTATGTGTTACACTGGCATATGACCTCAGTACAAGGTCCTGGGTTTCATGCATGTGACCACTTTAGTCATATAACTAGTTTGTTATAATTTAGTTTCGCGTATGTGACCACTTGAGGTCACGTGACTAGGGGCCAGTAGAGTACTATATAAGACAGCTTGTACGGCTCAGAAGGATAAACTCTTCCCTCTTTGTTCTAAGTACTTTTCCTCATCCTTGGCGTCCCTTTGCCGCAGAGTGTTTCTTTCCCACCCTCGACGGGCTTTGATGCTGGAGATTTTGGGGGAGATATCTGAGTTGGCTTAGTAGTTCCTGGGGTTCTTGGTATTGAGGTCTGTTTGTGTTGCGTGCTGGATTACTTGTTTGCTTCTCGTTTCGTTGCCTTCTAGTTATCTTACGATGCTGTCACTTCGAGCACATCATCACTGTTGCTGATAAGACCTGTTCGGTAAAATGTCTTCAGCTTCCTGTCTATTGTCTACTCGCAGGTTTAGTATTCAATTATGGGGATTAACCTTATATTTGGAGGGATCACTCATATTGTTCTTTGGGCCAGCTCATGTTTGTTGGATTTTAGTGGAGTTCTTAGATCTTACAATGCAAAATGCCCATGGGATAGACTAATGACCTTCCCAAGTTTCAATTTGTTGTACTGGCCACATCATTCCTCAGGTGGCAGGACGGTACTGGCCTCGCCCTTCTTCATTACGGTTTCGTTTCTATGGTCAGAATCCTACGTTGTTGTTTATCACGGTTCTCATAGAGTCTATGACCTTGTGGTATTTACGGTGGTTTTGTCGGCTATCACCTTCCCGTTACAGTAGGGATAACTTTGACCCTGAAAAATCTCAACATCTGGGTGGCTGTTGTTGTTGCCTGGGGTGGTGTGGGATGATTGGCTGCTAGACACTCGTGTTTTCTGTGTACTTGGGTGGTTCAGTTGTGGATTGTGGTTAGCAGCTTCACTCATTGTAAGTGGAGCCTACCTTCTGTTTTTCTGCTGTAGTTGGCTTGTCCTCCCCTTTCCTGTCATATTGGTTGGAAGCACCTCTTACCTGTTGTTTGGTCTGTACCTGTTGCTAAACCTGTGAGGCTAGCTTTGGCTGGCTCTACTTACTCTTTTCCGACTTGGTTGGACTTTGGTTTGACTAAGTTAGATGGTGTGGCTGGTGCTAGTACCTTCAGGTGTTAGTGCTACCTCCTTTATAGCTCCTGACTGTGGCTGGTGAGTCCCCTTCAGCTACGCGATGTTAAATATTGGGGCTCTGTTAGTGTAGCCAAGACCAGTGGCTGCCTAATGGGGCTAGGTATAGGCTGTCCTGTGGCTGTTGGATGGTTGAACTGTCTGAGGCGCTGGGGGGCTGAATGGGCACTGTGACCTCTGGTGTGTGGGGCTTGGAGATGACTAATTGGGTGGAAAGAGGTACCTGAGAGTACTGGTCAGGCCTGCATCAGGTTGGACGAGGTCTAATTAAGGGTTTCCATTTGGGCTTGAGCTGTTGGGCAAAACTACTGAGTGCTACAAAGCTCCCTGATGGACCGGCTGGCTGACTGACACCTGTGCGGATAGTTGGTTGTGATCACCTGGTTGGACTTGTTTAGGTCTTGTATACGGAGCTTTGTGGGATTTGTTTGGTTTGTTTGGTTTAGTTTTGGGTATGGCAGGAGGAGGTAAGGCACCACCAGTGGGAGATAGGCCCAACTGACCTTGTGGTCTGTTACTACCTCAATGTATTTCCTTTGTTTGTGTTGTTTTGTTTGAGGACAGGCAGCAGGTACAAGTCCTCCTCACCGGTACGCTCTTCTGAGATGACTGGCAAAGTGGGTTCATAGGGTCGACGGCCCGGCATGTAGGTGCAAGAGGTGAACACGTGAGTTGCCTCCTCAGTGCTATTGTGTCACCTGTAGGTTTAGTTTGTTTTTTGTTGGTTTTCTACTGTGATGAAGGTTTTATAAGATTGCATTCAGACTACGTGGTAGTGTTTTTTAGGTTTGTTGGATGAGGAACCTGATCGGGTTGGTCTTTTGCTCGGCTTTGGCTATACTTAGTGCTGGTTTGCTTCATACCAGAGTGGTTACAGACTTGGACTGGGGTGGGTGCTGGGTTGTTTGATGGACTTGAAATTAGTTTCTGTACAGGCATGACATGGGGATGGTAGGTGTGGGGCCATAGACATAGTTAGCTTGGGATTAGTGGTATACTGGTTAGCAGTATCCCTGTACTGGAAGGGGCTCGTCGTATGCCAGTGTTAGTGGTACGAGTTTAAATAAACTTAGATTGAATTCTAAGTATGTTTTCTCATTACCTATGTTATTACAAATATAAAATACCTTTACGCTGTTTACAATTATCAAAACCTTCATTATTATTATGCTGAGAAGGCTTTATGAAAGATAAAGGCAGAGAAAGCTTATGATAGGCTTTAAGGACTGATTGAAAACAATGGTCTTGTACTATCAGTAACATATGTATAGTCCTAAGAGCTATCATATAGCAGAAAGAAAAGAAAAGAAGAAGAGAATTATCATTCTCTGTCACTAAGAACTAACTATCTGAAGGGGGATCATTACAGTTAGGTAGTCATAAGCTGTTATTGTATTAAAACTGATCATATTTATGTAATTTTTTGGTAGTACTTGTACCATTTTAGTTTGGTTGGAAGACATAAAGGTTATTTGCAACAATGTTGCATTTTCTGTTTCGATTTTAAAATAGAAAGAATTGGTAGTTCTATCACAATACATTTAGGTTCTGAGGATCTGACTAATCTGAAGTGATTTAAATAAAATTGGTTAAGAATGTAAATACTTGGCAGATTCAAAAGTATTTGTAAACAGTTCGTGTATTGTCTGCCAAGATGTAATGTCTGGTGAGTTTGATGATTACCTTTTCTTACTCATTTTCAATACTATCAAGAAGGAGACAAACAGCCATCAAGTAACATAATACTTGAACACAACACTTGAGGTAAGAAACCCTCAAACAAAAGCTCACTAGGCTGCTAACAAAGACTAACTACTTGTAG
>NW_003298825.1:47502-60602 GCF_000151645.1 Tuber melanosporum | reverse complement strand
CAAATTGGTGGTCTTTAGCAAAATGTATTTTAATATATGAAGGATACAGATGATTGATATTCACTGAGAAGATGGATTTTTATATGTTAGTATGATGATACTATTACATGTATTACAGGAAAGAAAAATTGGTGCTTATCTGAGGAGTTTAAGACTATTCTTAAGGCAGGGAATAAAGAAATCTGCCTTGTAAGAACTCTTTCTTCTAATTACATTAATTTATTTAGAAATAAACAAATAATTAGAAATATTGTACGGATTAAGGATATTGACTGCTAGAAGCCTACTAGGCAAATTATGATTCTTGAGATAAAATGTTTATAGGAGTTGGTACTAGCTTGGGTGTCAGTCTCATTTGAAGGCAGAAGGAAGACTAATGGTACAAAGACTATATAGGTATCAAAAAAAAAAAAATGCTATACCTACAATCTACGGCAGAATAATTGGATAGAATTGAAAAGACATATTTCACTGTGGGCAGGAAGGACTGGGAAGGAGAAGGTAGTAGCAGTAAGAGAGAAGGAAGAATGGAAGATAGAAGTGGAGAGGAGAGAGGATGAGATAAATGCTATATGGAGAGGAATAGAGGAGTGGTGGGTATTGAGGGAGGTAGAATTTAGCAAAGGTACAGGGAGCAAAATTTACAGTTCTGCAGGCCTGGCGGGCAACAAAATTCAAAATTGTCTGTACCTAATAGAAGAATGCCATAGGCATTAACTCTAAGAAATGTGTTACAGTACTCTGTCAGCTATTTCTGTGGTCAACCTACAGGGAACAGCTCCCTCTCAATTCTCAATTTTTACTTATATAGAGTAACACATCTTCAAATCATTCCTCTTTTAAGAATCAGGAACAAGAAAATCAAGGCATTTTAAAAGGCAAGAGACCTCCAAACTCACTTGACTTAAATCCAATTGACCATATCGAGAGGCTCATGAAAAGAAAGATACTATGCCATCTGGATGCAGGGATAAGCAGAGTAAATTACAATGCCTTGAGAAATGTAAAAGATACTATTGGAATAGTAGGATAAAATCACAATAGAAGAAATCAATCACGAAGTTGTTACATTACCTGATATTATGATGTAGTACATGGCAGCCAATGTGGGTAACAAGTTTTAGTCCTAAACTACTCTATCCTATCTCTCTCCTCTGTACTTGTCTCTCTCTTATTTCTTTTTTTCTACCCTCCTATTTTCAATCTCTTATATTTTTATGTAATTCACTCTTCTCTATCTTTGAATACTAGACGTCAAGGACATGGACCATTTCCAAATACTTTTCAAGCTGCCAAGTACTAAGAAGATATCATATTAGGTGAATAGAAAGTATGAGAAAGGTAACAGGAAATATTACATAATATTATAAGTATGATGAGATCAGATAATCAGAGTAGTAAATGAATGTCTATGCCTATTACTATAATAGAGCAGAGTTATTAGAAGACATGTATGATTAAAAGATTATCTTAAAAATAGTAATATATTGGTGAAAACTTAGATAAGGTAGTATTAAAGAATACTCTGTATCTGATGTATTACTATTGCATCCTGATATAAGCGATATTGCTCCTTTGTCTACTGCATCCTTTGCACAAAAGATATTGGTTGTAATGCCAGCTCAAATCGCAGGAGATAATCTTGCCTTAAAGTCCTGCATGACTAACATCGCTTCAATTTATTCTCAAGTATGTTGTAAAGGTTGAAAGTCAGAGAGACAAGATGTGGATAGTCAGAAATTGTCAGACTTAGATATGTTCAATCTTAGAGGGAATAGAAAAGAATTATGAAATTAGATCTTGTGAGAATAAATCTACTGAGTTTAAAAATAAATAATATGATATGGGGTTTCAACAGAAAATAAAAGGAAAAAGTAAAAGTCCTAAGGTATCAGTAAAGATGCGATATGTGGTGAGTTAGTAATTTGTAAATACAAGTAAAGTTAAATATCAATAAGATATATATACCAGAATGGCAGAGCAATATCAGCAAGTGTAGACAGGGGAGACATCAAGTTGAAGAATAATTAGCAACAAGATCAAGAGTAAAAGAATTTAGAAATATTACCACTAGAAAAGGAAAAATAGCTGAGAAAGTTACATAAGTGGAGTGAATTCAGAGTATGCCATTGGGGATAGGAAGATTTGCTATAGAAACAGATTAGTGTTATAATTAATATTTCTGGGAATAGTACATGTATGAAAGAAAACTTCGAGGAGGGGAATTAGATATGAATCTCAGGAGACACCATGTTATCTGCCTGAAAGGGGGATTGCTTTTAGGGCAAGATAGTCAGTCCATCCAGCAATGTGACTGTGGACAGAGCCACTGTCATGAATGTAGCTTAGCAAGGAATGAGTTTTCACATGACTCATACTTATCAGTCATTAGTAAGTTAAGAGTTTAGTGCAGATGACCATTTCGGCCATATGACTCATTTATGTATTTCACACTTGCCCTCATTATGAGGTCATAGGTATTGTGCCTGTGACTACTTTAGGTCATATGACTTGTATATTTTGTTACGATTGATTTTATAATTTTGCACATGTGACTACTTTGGTCACATGACTGGGGCATGAAGAATAACTATATAAAGGCTCGATTGGACCTTTAGAGGATGAGTTTTTTGTTCATTGTTGTAAGTACTTTTCCTACTTATTACTTATACCGTTATGAATATAAAACGTCTTTATGCTCTTTCCTATTATCTTCATTTTTATTATTAGTACGACAATAGTACTCTACACTAGGTAGAGCTAGAGAAAGTTTACAATAGGTGTTACATGTAGAAGACATCAGTCTGGCACTATCAGCAATGTAGGCATAGGTTTAAGAGCTATTGTACTTGAAAACAGGAAATAAAGTATCTTTCCCCGTCACCATGAACTCGCCACACTAGTAGGGATCATTAAAGCCACATAGAGTTGGCCATAATTGAAGGCAGGAATGTATAGATCAATACTAACCTGGTCCAGAGACTCACCTTGGAATTTGTTAACCAACATAGTAACTCCGAGTAGGACTGGGACCTGTGTACGCTGAGTAATAAATGCAAGATCCTCTTCTGTAGTAGTAAGCTTGATATGTAGAAGAAGATAGATCATGCCATCAAACATTTCACCAAGAATGGCCACCTGCAAGTAGGTTCACTGGAATCTCAAGACTCGCATGCTAATGCCGTTATATAAGCCCTTCTTAGAACTCAGATTAGGGAGCAGAATAAGTGGAGCTCCAATCTTAAGTCTGAGGCAGGAGTATGGAGTAGCTACCAGGCTGATGCTGTGCAAATACTCTACCGCAAAGAATTCAGCAACTGCAATAAGGTCAGCTACAATGTCATGGTTGATATCCTCAAACCTGGGCTCCTCATTGGACATCTTTTATAGTAGTACATCATTGAAATCCTTCAAAGTCTCATTGTGTAAGACATGAATGACTCTGCCTAAAAGAGTACTGTGTATTAATCCTGTCCCATTCAATAATAACTGTGGATACGGAGGATCACAGAGAGGATCAACTGAGAACACGCAATGAATATAAGAATCCAGTTGAATACTACCATGAAGAAGCGGATTGGTAACCATATATCACAGAAAGGTGAGAAATTCCTGGTTGACCTTACTTGCAGCTATCTGTATACTTGTCTTAAGTTTCAAGATGTATAAATACAGATAAATTAAGCTATGCTGAATTGAGGCCAATACTGTAGACTGTTCGGTACCACAGTGAATGACTGGTACAATAGGTGAAAAGTCTGTGTTAAGTACTGTAGGAATCCCACCAAACAGGTGCTGGTTACTGGAGTTGCAGACATCATTCAATGTCATATTGACAGTCTTGAAGTATACCTCATACCGCATGGGAACCTTATTCTATCTGATCAAAGATGCTCATTAAATCAAGTTTTCCAGAGTAGGGTTTTACGTGATATTGAATACAGCATTAGTGTTATTTGAAAGTGGAATCATGAACCTTGAATGAGCTATCAGGCTACCAGGAAGTAACTGTGCCGCTATCTTGGAGAATGCCACATACCAGACTATCTTAACTTAAAGATACAAAAGATAGCAGAGACAGTTGAAGAGGAAGGCCTTACCTACACTAGCTTAGCAGTGGAGGAAGAAAGTACTAGAGGGTTTCTGTTGCTGTGTGTCCTGCTTGTGGCTCACTACAGCAGCAACAATTACATTAAAGCCTGCAGACTGCTGCTTATTCAATTTCTCCTCCACTAAGTCAAACAACTCCTGCTTATGTACAATGTCATAAGACATCTCATCTCCCATCCTCGGATAACCTTCCACCTTATTGAACATCCACCTCCAATGAAGTGCCGGTTGGGGCAGGCCAAACTTGACAAGGGACCAGCTATATTAATTTAGGAACTGGAGAATATGGCACAGTCCACCATAGTGAGGCAGACGTGCCCCTATAACCTACCCACCAGCTGGCCTTCTGACTGTCTCTGTTAGGAGTTGGTAGCTCAGATCATTACAAAAATCATCTGTAAACTGCGCAATGGTGAGCAAATTGGTAAGTATTACATGTTGCAGGGCCAGAGCAAACAGGTAGTGTAAGGCTCTTCCTGTCATGAAGTTGCAAGCATTTCCAAACATGGAAATCTATTCACCATCATTCTACAACAGTTGTATGACAATGTAGGTATCCTTGAAGGTAGGGTATACTTGTAACGAGATACAATGAAGTACTATTACAAATATCCTAACCAATACCGGTACCAGTATCAAATGACTACCTTGGTAGAAATGGTAGTAGACCAGAGTCCACAGCGTAGAGGTACTGCTAGTTAGGTACCTGAGTTGGACATGCTATACCTTACAAAGAAGTACATAAGTACTGGTACAGAATAGTGGTTACACTACTGGGTAGGGTAACTCCAGGTCCGATTACAATATTTTTAAACTTGAGTTACTCTGCTTTGGGTCACAGGTTGCCCTACTATGGAATCAAGTAACCCTACCTTAAAAGTAACTTGTTATGCAGGACTTTGAAAGAGGTTACTAGATTTTTTGTCAAGTGAAACAACCTAGGATGTTTGAATCTCCGGTTGTGAGAATTACTTCTGAACACCAGTTGTGCTCTGAAGAGGCTATAACTGGGAGGTGTGGTAGCTCACACTCCTTAGCAGCCCCATCATAAGTCTCTAGCCTTATTGGCTACAGCCTGGAGAGTTGCTGTAAGTCTAGTAAATGTCTACCAGTAGAGATGCTCTTGTAAGATTGTATGCACTTATATCGTCCTGTCAACAAAAAGCAGTTACCAGGATATCTGGCAGAGAGGGGTAGATAGGAATCTGAAGAATGGACTTCTGGTAGTTTTCTGTAAAATAGACAAGAGCTGACAGAGTAATACTACTTTGAAGTTAGAAGTAGTAAGTGAGGTTACTGGAAGTCAATATGTGACATAATTCAAGTCCATTGCCCTGAATGTATAAGAGTATTGAACAATTGTTAAGGGCTCTAAGCTACTAGTTTAAGGTCAAAATGAGACCTACTTCTAGGACAGTTGACCATGGGTAGCACAAATTGGTAGCAAACTTTTGGAGGTACAATTGGGAGAGCATGGTGGCCATCATCTGAAATGATATAGAAGAGAGTAGAACTGGATAAATGTTCATGGGCTGTGGATGATTGTAGAAGATTAAATGAACATGGGTACAGAGTTGCATAGTTGGCACTGCATCTACTCATGCATCTTACCTTACCACCAATGTGTCCATGACTAGAAGAGTTTTTACTCTGGCAGTTACATTGTAGAGGCAGTGGCTAAAGCACTTCTCACAGGTAGCTGTTAGCAAACCACGGAGTAGTCTAGCTAGCTACAGAGAATCTTTGGTCTGACTCATGGAGGTTGGCAAGACATCATAAGGCAGTTGGGTGCCTGTAAATACAGAGTAGTAATGGTGAGCAACTGGCAGTATATAAAATCTACTTAAGTATATGCGAGTTCTCGGCTACTCTGGTAATCAACTACCTCTTAAGATTAGTACTGAATTGAGTAAAGCTGTGCCTTAATCATATTAAGTTTTACTATTTTGTTTCTTCAAACTTTACAGCTAAGAGGTTCAAATTTTATTATATTTATTCCCAGAACAATTCATTTTAGTGTGGTTACAACCTTGGGATCTATCTTCCTCGAGAGAGAACCTATTACAACAATATACCATCTACTGTCTGCAGCTCTTTCAAAGTTCCCAGCACCATGTACAATAGTCTGAAGCAAGCGAAGGTTGTACTGTTCTCCATGATGGGGCTCGCAGAATACTTGTAACTGATTTAAAAAACTGTTACTTCCTGGGCTGCAATTTCTTCTCCTGTGTATAAATGTAGTACTCAGGGAATTCCTGGTACAACACGCTCTGTTGCTCCTATTTTCCTCCCACATAGTTTGGCAATACCACGTCAACTATCGTGGGCCCTCATACTCCCCTCTGCCTCCTTGATGGTTCCTGCCTTGGGGCATGGTTAACTCCTCCATCCTCTCTCGCTTTGGCCTCGCTTGTCTCTTATCTGCTTGATGGGGGAGCTATCTGGGCTCGCCCAGTAGTCCTGTCTTGCTAATAGGTGCTCGCTTAGCTTTAACACGGTTAGCTTCCTCTCTTCGCTTCCTGGTGGCACTGGCAGTGGTGGACGTCCTTCTCCCCACTTACACGATCCCAGTTGGGAAACGCCTCAGCTAGTAACTTTGGGGTCTGTCTCGCGGTGAGATCTGACCATACCCTCCTAGATGCACAGTTCAAGTTTTGGTTGCCTTTCTCACCTCGCCCTTCCGCCTCCCTACTACCGGTGGGATCCCTTCTACTAAGTCACGCTATCTCTTGGAGAGCAAGGGACTACATGAGAGACGCGGTAATACTTCGGTTTGGTCTACGGTCGGGTTTGCACTGGGGCCTTTGGCCCTACCTCCATTTTCCACTTCGGTCGCGTTGGCGCGCACTCTACAGCCGTCCCTCCTTGGCAGGTACCCTACTACCTCCTGTCTCTGCCTCGTGATGTTCCGGGGCTTTGGCCTGCTGCGTGCCCGTGGTCTATCTTTGGCTGGCACCCTACTGCTGAGCGGCACCCCCTCTGCCAAACATCCACTCCATGGGCCTGGCACCATGGCCTCTGTTCTCGATTGGTGGGCCATGGTATTGCACCACTTCTGTGGCTTAGCTGGTTGGGGGTGCTCAGCCTTAGGGCACTTCGCCGGCCACCCGCTTCGGGGGTGGTTCTTTAAACACAGCAAATCTGGTGGTACGGTAGGCAGTTGTTATTTTCCTTTGTGGCCCTTACTGGTCTAGTAGTTCACGGGATAGAGCTTTTCCTTATGCTTTCCTGCCTAGCTTGTTTGGTTTCCTTCCTGTTAGCTATGTGTAGTTAGTGGATGGGGTTTTCTTTCAGGTGAGGAATCTTCTTGCGCTTTTTGGTTGGCTTCTAGGCGAGACCCTTTTGCGTTCAAGTCTCGAGGCCTGCGGGCTGGGCACCTGAGTTGATTGCCCTTGGAGTGTGTGTGGTTGGGCCCATACCAGAGTGTCTAGGGGGTACGGGTTTTCTCTTGGTCCGGGGTGGAGGGGTTTTCTTACCGCCTTAGCTAGCACTGCATGCGATGTTCTTGTACCTTAACCAAGTAACTAAATGATTATAAAAAAAAAAAAAATAAATAAATAAAAGAAAGGACCTCCGGTATAGCTCCTGCTAACAGTGGGCATTCTTTCCTTATAGTTTCTCCTGCTCCAGTCCATAGACTTTATGCCCAAGACCTATGTTTATATCACTTATATGGCATGCCTATTCATTTTTTCGACTGCACAGGCATGGTCTGTCCCACCGGTGGTGTAAGAATTCCAGTTGTCATAGGCAAGGAGTTGGTTTTGGCTGGAAGTTTACTGTTTCCTTGGTTGTGCCTTTCTTCTGTTTGGTGGGGGGTGCACTGAGGAGACAGGGAATTCAGTTGCTTCAAATAATAGGTTTCTAGACTTCATATCATTACTGTTTGTAGATAGCCATGGGGGAGACTGGCAGAGGAGCTTTTTAAATAGAGGACTGGTTGGGTATTGGTAGCTCAAGGTGAAACCCCTCTGCATTCACATCATGGGATCTTAAGATGGGGATGCTGGCTGCGGATGTTCATCTTTCTAGGGTCACTGTTTTGATTCTAGCTACAGGAGAACAAGGCAGGATAGAGGCAGGGGTCTATATGGCGTAGGCTGACTTGACCACTGGCTTTACTGTATGTAGAACTAGAGAAATAAATAAGATGATAAAAGAAAAAAGGACCTCTGGTACAGGGCACCGATCCAGCTTTATGGGGCAAATCTCTTCTCGCCCTCAGCCTCTATGATGGACCGGCTGGCACTATTCTCAAGACAGGTCCAGAGGTGGGTTACAAACTTCTTCATTGAGACCCCCACTGGCATCCTCTATTGCAAGTCAGCCCATCTGCCCATCCAGTGCAATATCAAGTACCAGCAATGCCTTGTACCACTTAGGATGGTCAGCCTCCCAGCTGAGGGAAATCTAGCCATGTTGCATCTTCACTCGTCCTTCCCATCACCCTCAGAATATCTCTCCACAGATGATCCTCACCTCCTGACGATAGGCATTACGTATCACTACCAGCCCCTGAATTGGAAAACACTAGAACGGACTCCTCCTGTACAGAGACCCCTTTTACTAGATGCCATAGCCCTTAGAGTAGGCACACTTGTTGGTCATCTCCCCCGTATTCCCTCGGTATCAGTATCTCTCCTCCCTTGGCCACTGCCACTTGTGGCCCTCGGCCACCCTCCGCTTCCTTGCACTCAGGAAGGGCTGCTACCAGCTTCTCCTGAAGACTTGAGTGAAGCAAAACCTGTCTCCTCCCTGCTACCAATATTCCCCTTGGCTGTCACTCTACTCATTTGTAGGACTCAGGAAGTTTATTGCAGGATGCATCTACAAGACTTTGTAAGGAACGGGTTATGTGGCCTATCATGGCTCCTGGTAAGACCTGGACACCTGCGAAATTTATCCCTCTTGTGAGATAGAGCCCGAGACTTTCCACCATGTCATGCTTACCTGTCTTTCATGTAAGAGAGCCTGGAACCTCCACCTCCTGGAGGTCATGAGCCTGAACGATGAAGAGCCCCTCTGGTTGTATCAAGCTCTCCTGGGTGGCTTGTCTGCCTACATCTCTGTCACCTCAACCGGTTTTCCCTCTGTGATGCTAGTCTTTAGAGACCCCACTTCTCTGTCGCTGCCCACTGGTAACCCTGTCCCTTTGCCCAACTATTCATCATTGGTTTAGTAGAGGAGCACGAAAGTTCTCCTCATTTGGTTTCCTCTGTGATGTGTTTTCTCTTATGTTTAATTTGAATATTTCTCTTTATATTTAGTATTTTGGGCTTTGCAATATAGGTTGTTAGCATTATTAGGAGCACTAGTTTGGTTTCTTTTTTTTTGGTTTGTATTGGGATTATGGTTTTATTTACACCATAGCTAATGCTGCATGCGAGTTGTAGTACCTTAATAACAAATACAGGATAATTACAAATAAAGAAGAAAAAAAATACCTAGAGTACGGCATACTCCATCGCTTCTATTATTTTCCCACATAGTTTAGCAATACCACATCAACTATTGTAGGCCCCTCTACTTCCCTCTGACCACCCCATGATTCCTCCCTAGGGGCTCCATTAACTCCTTCTATCTCTGCCGCTTTTGCTCTGCTGGTCTCATGTCTGCTTGATCGTGGAGTTATTTGGGCTCGCCTAGTAGTCCTGTCTTACTAATAGGAGCTCACTTAGCTTTATAACAATCGACTTCTTCTCTCTGTTTCTGGATGGTGCTGGCAGTGGTAGTCATCCTTCTTCCTAGTTACCCAATAGTCATGGAGAAACCCCTGAGCTAGTAACTTTAGGGTCTGCCTCATGGTGAGATTTGACCATTTACTCCTAGTAGCTAGGTGTAAGTTATGGTTGCCTACCTCTCCCTATCCTTCTACCTCCTTACTTCTGGTAGGATCAGTTTCAGTAAGTGACGCTATCTCTCGGAGAAGAACAAACTATATGAGCAACATGGCAAATGGGTAAAGATTCGGTTTCTACAATTAGGTTTGCACTAGGCCGTTTGGCCCTCCCTCTATCTTCCACTTCGTTTGCGTCAGCTTACACTCTACTGTCTTCCCTCCTTAGCTTGTACTCTACCACCTCCTTTCTCTGCCGCATAGTGTTCTAGGTTTTCGGCCTGCTGCCTGCCATTGGTCGATCTTTGACTACCACCTGACTATTGGTCGGCATCTCCTCTGTCAAATCATCCATTCCTTAGGAGTGGCACTGTGGCTCCAGTTTTCAATTAGTAGGTCGTGGTATTGCCCTGCATCCATGGCTCAGCTGATTGTGAGTGTCCGGTATTAGGACTCTTCTCCTGCTGCCCACTTCAGTGGTAGTTCTTTATACATGGCAATCTGGCAGTTTGGTAGGCAGTTGTTATGTTCTTTTATGGTTCTTATGGTGCTAGTAGTTCAAGGGATAGAGATTATCCTTCTGCTTTCCTGTCAAGGATGTTGGACATTCTTTCTGTTGGCTACGTGTAGTTAATGGGAGGGATGGTCTTTCAAGCAAGGAATCTTCTTGGCAAATGGTTCGCTTCTAGGTAAGACCCTTTCGTATTCATATCATGAGGTCAACTGATCGGGCACCTAAGTTGATCGTCTTTGAAGTGTGTGTCATAGAGCCCATACTCGAGAGTCTTGGTAGTACAGGTTTTCTCCTGGTCTGGGGTGGTCAAGTCTTCTTACCTCTATTGCTGGCACTTCATATGATGTTCTTGTCCCTTAAACAAGTAAATAAATAATAATAAAAAAAAAAAAACTACTACTTGTACAAATTCCTCACACAATCACTTATGCTCTTTCCCATACTACAAGTTGAATTAATACTTTATACACACTTCCACAGTGCTATATGAGAAACAGGTCTTGTTCCAATAGAGAATATGAGTATAATATTATCCTGGCAATCAGAAATGATAGTAATGATTGGAAATCTCTGAGCTATCGAAGTATCAGAGAAATTGAAGAGGTAAGGTTATTACCTGTTGAGAAACTAAGTATGGAGGTGTAGAATAGTTACAGAACCTCTCAGAAGGTAGTAGAGACCCTTAGTAGTGGGCCACCCAATATGCCATAGAAACCAGTTTATCTGAGGAGAGATTAATGGTCAAAACTGTAAAGGTGTGGTAATTGATATTCCCATTGTTATCAAGCCTCCAATATGTTAAAGCAACACAATCATTTATTAACTTCTCACTCCAAAATTCACAGGTTTAGCCTACTAAAACATCTACAATATAACTATCCTGAGTGTAACCATCCCTCCTCGCATGCTTAGTTCTTGGCGATGGGGAACAATACTTCTCTTCTTCTTCTTTCTTCATCTTACGATAGCACTAGGCCTCTGCCTTCATTACCAATAGTACAAGACCTCTGTCTTCTATCGGGAATACCTATAGTAAGCTTTCTCTAACTCTTCTCGGTGAAGAGCCTTCCTCTCCGTAATGATAAATATTTCAATAAAGATAAAGATCGTAAAGGTGTTTTATATTCGTTAAAGTAATAAGTAAGAAAAGTACTTAGAACAAAGCATAAAGAACCTATCCTCCTCGGCCGCATCGGCCTCCTTAAATAGTGTTCTTCCTGCCCATAGTCATGTGACCCAAAGTAGTCACATGTGCAAAACCAAATCATAACAAACTAGTCATGTGAATAAAGTGGTCACATGCTCAAAACCAATAACCTGATAGCAAGGTCATGTGCGAAAACTCATAAACCCATCATACCGCAATAAACAAGTCATGTGACTCGACTGAGTCATATGCGTAAAACCCGTGACCTCATAACGAGGTCAAGTGCGAAAAATAAATCATATGCGCAAGGCATATGTGCAACACCCACTCACAAGGCATACTTGCCAGGCGCATGTCTCATGACTCATCATCGAGTCATAAGCGAAACATAACAAATTATAACACAATAAGTTATATGACACAAATGAGTCATATGCGTGAAACAATAACATACAGCCACTAGACAAAAATCTTGGTAATGGTGTAATGTAAGTCGGTCTGTGCCACTGCGAATCGCGTAATGCCATCTACCCTCCCCCCTCCGGCTGTTCTGAAACAATGAAGAAAGACGTCGGATAAAATATTAAAAATAAAAAATAAAAAGTTAAATACAAACATTAAAAATTGAAAACAAAAAATTAAAAGTTCACCAAGCTACTATCTAGTATACCAGCCTTTAGCATCAATAACTGCTGAAACTCTGTAAGGTATGGAGCACCAGAGCTTTTCAAAAAATGAATCCGGAATGGTTCACCAGACAAGCAGTAACACTTCTGCCAGCCATTCTCGGATATTATTGGGTCCCTCTCTGGTATCCAGGATATCAGGATACTGGATATAGAGGTGTCACTTCAGCTCAACCCAGGAGTGCTCGATGGGGTTGAGATCGGGGTATAGGGGAGGAAGATCCTCAAGGTTAATCCCATTGCCGCTAAACCACTGGTGAGTGTTCTTGGCTGTGTAGACACAGGAGTTGTCTTGTTGGAATAGGGGGTCTCAAACTTCGCGTGCAATATCCTACATGACCGGGGGGAAATGGCTGTCCAAGAGCGAAATGTAAACTCATCAGTCTACTTTGTCTTCTCAGATAGGTACTAGGGGGCCCTGGCGGCCACGCCAAAAGCATCCCCATATCATCAAGTCAACCTCGCTGGCTTTCCCTCTTGGCTTGATGCAATCAGCCATCTACCTGTCTTCTGGGGTTCGAAAAACCCATTTCTGGGCCAGGTTGGCAGACTTTCTAACAGTACACTCGTCGCTATAGAGTATACCTTCAAAGTCCTCCGTAGTCCAATCATTCCAAGTGAGAGCCCATTCTAGCCTCTTCTTGGCATGGACTGCTGTCAAGTGAGGACGGCTTTGCGCAAGCCATTTGTTAATATTGGCTATGCACAGGACCCTGTCTATCTTCCGGATACAACTATGGGGGGCATGGCTGTTTCCTGGAGTTCCAATCACGTCATGCCCCAGTCCTTTGATAGCTGTGTAGACAA
>NW_003298825.1:13890-47405 GCF_000151645.1 Tuber melanosporum | reverse complement strand
ACCTGACCTAGCAGGTCCTGATGAGAGGAAACGCAAGCATTTTCTATATGCCCTTAATTGCATGCCTGGACAAGGAAGTTACAAATGGTGGACCAATGGCGATTGACAACTATCGCCACAACTGATATCTTTCGGAAGATATGGCAAAAGGCAATTATCATGCCTTTTTCCACATCTGACATTTCTCTCCAGGCTGTCTTTGTCTTGTGGTATGAAACTGAATTCATCTTGGGTGGTATTTTCATGTGTTACATTCTCTAATATCTACATGCTTCATTTTGATAACATTGCTGAGTAGTCACTGACTCAGCATCACCAACACTTTTGTCCAGTAGCTGTACCTATGACTCATAATTATGAGTCATGTGAAAATCTTTTCTGTGCCAAGCCACATTCGTGACACTGAGAGTCACACTTTTATCTATATTATGAACTTGTAATTCAAAATTCAGTTCACTGAGAGAGTGAATCTGGTTAGCATTCAAGGCTTTGATGGGCAATCATCTCCAAGAACAAGCAAAGTTCTATATGCATACTATTTGACTTGAAATTCGGTAAAATAAGAACTTGTTCAAAGTGGTGTTGGAAATCACAGTAGCTGGTAACTACTGAATAATAATTTCTTTCAGATGGTGGCATTCAGAATACCTCCTGTGCAATATTGGAGATCCTACAAAATAGGAAATCAAGAATCCCAAATGTGAGACTTGCATGGAAGAAGATGAAGGAATCTTAGATATCTTTGAATATGATAAGATAGTGTCCTGGGATGCAAAGGCTATTTAGATCAGACAGATTGGAACAGTAAAAAATCCAAACTAAATCGCTTTCAATTCACTCCTAAGACACTACTGGAAATTTAAGAAGCTATTTCTCCCACAAACAGTATTGAACTTAGTACTGAGAAGAACTTTTAATTATGAAAGATACTTTTTCAAGGCAGCAAAACCTTCTTAGTGACACATGTATCGCTGGTCTGATTTACGACGTAAATTATTCTGGGAATATCTTAAGGATAGGTTACGGCAGGGAAAGATCAAGTAAATCCCATTGCCTATTGGTACTCCAATCCTCCTTGTCCTGAAAGCAGATGGAAGACCATGACTTATAGTAGATTGTCAGAACCTAAACCACATAACATTCTTAATCATATATCAACAACTATCAATGTGATTGTTAGGTGATTGTGTGGCAGGAGCTAGCATCTTCTTAAAAGTTGATTTGAAAGATTGATATAATCTCATCCAGATCAAGAAAGAAGATGAGTGGGAAACGGCTTTCTGATCAAGGTATAGGCGACATGAATATAAAATGACGCCTTAAGGATGAGCCAACGCTCCTGTAACATTTCAGGACATGATAAACGATGTTCTCTGAAATTATCTAGACCAGGGTGTAGCCTGCTATCTAGATAACATCCTCATCTATTCATAAATTGAGAACGAAGATATCAAACTGGTAATATTAATCCTTCAGAAATTAGTGGACTTTTAGCTAGCAATTTCATTAAAAAAATATTTTTTTTCATGTAAAAGAGCAGGAATTTCTAAGCTATATAATTGCTAGCTATGAGGTATCTAGATGTACCCGTAAGGTAAACTGCATGTTATACTGAAAGTTACTTATATAGTTTAAGAAAGTTCAGATATTTGCGAACTTCTATCGACCGTTTACAGAAGAATTCTCCAATATTTGTGCTACAATTACTAGAATATTGATGGGTGATCTCACAAAGTTCGGGTAGGTCCTAGGACAGGAAACCACCTTGCGGAGTAGACAAGAAGGTTTATTTCCGCCTCCATCTTACACTAATTCTTTCCAGAACAAGAGAAGATGGAGGAAATGGATGCTAGCTACTTCACTTTAGGTTCCATTCTCTCTTTGTTTCTGAAATAAAGACTACATCCTGAAGCTCTTCATTCCTACAAACTGAATTCCACAGATTAAAATCATGAGATCCTTGAGCCACTATTGGTAAGATTAGAAGCATTTAAACAAGTACACTAATACCTAATTGGAACAAATAAATGAATAACTGTGTATACCAATCACCAAAATCTCCAATATTTGTACACCTCAAAGGTTAGAAGTAGGTGCCAAATTCATTAAACACAGAAGTTAGTGAACTACAACTTTAAGCTTATTCACTACCCAGGTACCAGGGGAGGTAAGCTGATACTTTCAGTCAATAGCAGGAGTATCGTTCCAAGGAGGGAGCTGCATATCGCAAATATGCTATCTTAAAGCCAGAATATTTCCAAGCTGTCCAGTCAAGTGAACTGCAGAAGGAGAAATTCAAGTATGCCAAGTAACCAGTAGTGCAATGAAAGACCTTAGCATCAAAGACATACAAGAAACCAGCAAATAAAACAATTCAGACTCCGTAATTTGGGTAAAATAGTAAGGCACATAAGTAATTAGTTAAGGTTACTAACTAAGAGCTCAAAGATGGCAGCAGGCTATAATCTCTGCACTATACAAGAAGACATTGTTTCAGCACATGGACAATTCAGTATTAGAACCAAAATTGTTATGGGGCTGTTGCTGGGAACTTAAGGAAGGATTTCTCTCTGGAGTAGGTTAGTGGTTCAAGGTGCTATCTCCAGAGGTGCCAGCGTAATGGATGCAGATTATACTGGTAAACTCAATGTATTACCATTCAACTATCAAAATTCAGACCATCAGATCAAGGCCAATAATCAAATGGCCTAGCTAGTGATAGAAAAAATCAATACCGTAGATATGATAGAAACAGATGATCTAGAGAATGCCGAAAGAGGCACCGTGAGATTCAGTAGCACAGATATCACAATAATACCTATAGCTAGTCAGGAATTGCAAACAGTAATTAGCTAGCTACATGTAGCAATAGACCAAAATACACACTGGTAGAATGTAGCTAAAGTACCTAAGCAAATCCTTATCACAGGCACTATAGCAGCCTAAAAGAAATTCATGAAGTTCAAGCCTAAAATCCTGAAGCAAATCCTGAAAGCCATTTCGAGAAATAAAAGAATAGCTTAAGAGAAGCAATAAGTTGGAAAAATTATGAGAAAATGGTAAACCCTTCAGAAAGGACAGGATCTTGTCTCACGAATTGCTTTATTACAAGCAAAAATTAATCTTATCTAAAAAACAGAATCTTTATATAACAATAGCTGAATGATGTCACCATGCCAAGAGAGCTGAACACTCCAGACAAGGAAAGACCATCAAGATAATCATGAGAGTCTTCTATTGGAGAAACCTAGCTGATTGAGTAAACAATTATATGTAATCATGTGTTGATTGTCACCATAGTAAATTGCCATGCCAGGTAAAATATGGTTAAATGCAAGCACTTTCAAGAGCCTATACAGTATGTGTATCCATATCTGCGCACTTCAGTATGCAGTTGCCACAGAGTCAAGGATTTGCCCAGATTATTCTAGTAGTTACCTAGTTTACAATAAGGGCCCACTTCGTCATATTAGAAGTAACAGCCACTGCAAATGATATGTCTACAGCCTTTATAAAGGAAATCTGCAGGCTATATGGCTTAGTATTGGAAATTGTCGTAAGTATAGACTCAGTTTTGCAGGAGAATTCTGAGAGTCTATGTGTAAAATATCTGATATAAAAAGGAGAATATCAACAGCACACAACCTACACATAATCAGACAAACAGCAAGAACCAACCAAGTACTGGAAGATTACCCATACAGTTTTATCAACTATGATGAAGACGACAGGGACTAACTATTATCCCTAGCTGAACATGGGTACAACAGCTCCATAACCAATGCGCATTAAATGACCCCATTCTGTTTACTTTACAGATTTCTTCCACAGACTGAGGATGAAAGAGTGCGAGGCGCAAATTCGAGTGGCAATATTTTATGTGAACTCGATAAAAACAATTTATAAACCCGCAAGGAAATTACTTGAACAGATATGAAAAGCTATGGCCAAATATTACGATAGGAAGACAAAGCAACAAGCAGCCTTCAAAGTCAGTAATGAAGTAATCTTAAATATAAAGAATATTCGTTTATGTCAGATGTTGAAAAAACAGAGATGTAAATTATCTGCACAATGCTTGATCAGGGAAAAGTAAGAAATCTGTACCATCAAATACAACATTTCATATCGATCAAATATAAATTCGATATTCTTTATATCCCTGTCCCAATCTTAGAAGGAGTCAGTGTGTGCGGACCTGCGACAACCTTCCAGAGAATTTGACAATATTGCGAGTAACTTATAATAAGAGATGGAAATATTATAACAAGTAAAATACACTTTTGCAGGAAAGGAGTACACACTTGCTACTAAGATGTACACGAACTAGGGTACTTAGTGAAATGGTAAGGTTGCTCTAAAGATGAGAACACCTAGGAGCCTGCAATCAGCATGCAGAATGCATGGGAAATGGTAGCAGAATTACAATTCAAGAACCCAGAAGTCTCACGGCAGGCAAAGTCACAAAAATGACCAAAGGCTATCACGAATGTGGCTTGGCAAGGAAAAGGTTTTCACGTGATGCGTGATTATGAGTCATAAGTCTGTTATTGTTTCGCATGTATGACTCATTTAAGTCATTAGACTTGTTATATTATGATTTGTTATATTTCACATAGGACTCAAGTATGAGTTATCGGATATGCACTAGGTAAGTGTGCCTTACAGGTATGCCTTGAAGGTATGCCTTGCACATATGGTTTATGATTGGCACATGGCCTCGTTATGAAGTCATGGGTTTCGCACATGTGACTACGTAAGATCATATGACTTGTTTAGTGCGTTATCATTGGTTTATGAGATTTCGCGCATGACCTTGCTATGAGGTCATTGGTTTTGAGCATATGACCAAAGTGGTCATATGATTTGTTTGTTATGATTTGGTTTTGCACATGTGGCCACTTTGGATCACATGACTGAGAGCAGGAAGAACACTAGATAAGGAGACTGATACGGTCAAGGAGAATAAGTTCTTCACACTTTGTTCTAAGTACTTTTCCTACTTTTTGTACTCCATATCGGAAGTGAGCATAACCAATACATTACCTTATTACGCTCGTGATAAATACTTCATCTATTGATACTTGTTTGTGTTTGTGTTTTGGGCGGTCGGTTAGAAGTTTGTTGTTCTTGCTTAGAAGGTACTTCAGTGTGAGATATTCGTAGCCTGGTCCCTGTAATCACTGAGTGTAGTTTGGATGAGGATGGCGTCTTCGACAGCCTCCTCTTCTATGGATTCTCCCCCCCTTTGAGGATGTCATCTCCTGTTCAGTTCAACTCCAACCCCTCCACCTCGGTTGAGATGTTCCGAGCGGTCCTGTCTCTGGCACCTACTACTGAGGCCGACCGTAGCCTTATCCCTACACCTATGCAGTCATATGTTGAACCGAACGGGAACTTTAATTTCCTACATTTTCACCACTGTCATGGGTGTCAGAATACAGTAATCCCACAGTTTGATGATATGGTTCAGCAAAGAGTGGCTGACGTGACTGTTGCTACAAGAAGTGGAGGGTTTGGTGAGGGATTTCCTAATCAGGAGAGGCTGTTCAGCCACGTGTGGCTTGAACAAGGACACTACCACAGGACTCTTTATTCAGTTCAACTCCAATCATGGCTCGGAGTACTCTCCAGTCCCTACACCCTCTCCCCCTAAAGACTCTCAGGCTGTGGTCCCTGAATCCTCTGTGCTATCGGCTGAAGGTAACTTGACTACAGCTATAGTTGAGGCAAGTTCATGGTCTACAACCCTCCCACTCTCTAGGGCCGTCCAAAGCAAGTAGTCCAGTTTCCTCCGCCAGACCCTTGTATGCAAGGCTGGCTTGTCCACTCCTTCCTTTTTGGCTGGAATGTCATCTGGAGAAAGGGCTCTTTACCAAACCCCGAAGTTCAGATTAGATGATCCTGAGGATGAGGACTACAACCCTCCTACCTCTGGGACGCAGCACCATACATGGTCGGCGTCCCCCGCCAAATGGTCCACTGTTCCCATTCTGGGACTACAGTTTTTGAGGGCTATCAATGTCGATGAAGGCCGAAAAAAGAAGATCATTCCCGCCCTCCCTGGACTGCCGCTTAACGAACACCATGGGCGCCTGACTGTTCCTCCAGCTGTGAGTCTCCCATCGACCATTGAGGCTACACCACCCACCCCATATCCACTGGTGACTGAAGATGTCCTGCCTACCTCTGCGTTGCTGGCTTGGGACACTCCCACGGATTTAGAAGAAGGGTGTAACTCAGAGGCGACTAGACTGGGTGACAGCATTTACGCAACCTCCCCAGCAATGGCGTCATTACCAGCGGCCTTTGATGCCCGGGAGGTTTCACTGACACCCAGACACCATTACATGTTCAACCTCCGGATACCTAACCAGAGGAAGCCAATACCACTATGGCCCAGGCAGACTCAATTATGGCAGGAGTATGCGAGATGATGGATACAGGTAGAACCCCCTCTCCGGGACCCCACTCGTGTAGCATAATTGGATCCATGTTGGAGGAATTGGAGGACATCCACTCAGGCAACACTCAGCCCCTCCTCTCCTCGGAATCTGAGTCGATTGAGGACGACACTGTACACCATGTCCATACTTGGATGAACAATGATGCCGCATTTGGTAATGAAGGACCAAAAGGCGGAGTGAATTATTGGAGCCAAGTACACCTGCTGGAACAGGTGGTAAAGGTGCTGACAGACATTGTTGGCAAGCAAGGAGAAGAAATAGAGATCCTACAAGGTAAGTTGTCCCGCTGTTGCCGATTCCCTTCAGTGGAGTCAAGTAATACTGCATTTGGTTCGTTGGGAACAACACCACCTCCTGCCCCCTGTAAGGGAAAGGAAACCGCTGTGGCGGCTCTTACTGCTAAAGCCTCCTTCACGGAAGTAGTGAAACGGATGGCATATGTGCCCAAGCCTCCCGTTACTGAGAAAAAACAAGCGCCTTGCACCTGCCCCACATCAGCAGCTTCCTCCCACCAATCTAGCAGTAGGAGCTCCTCTAGCAAAGGGGTAGTAACTTTGCTTGTGGCTCATGGGAGAGAAGGCAAATCGGTGCACTTGGAAAAAGAGAATGGGGGAGATGAAGAAGAAAAGAGGGAGGGAAGGAAACGTAGTAGATGCTTAGGTGGTGCTGCCTGAAGAAGAAGAAAGGCTGCCAGTGAGTCCGGTAGCAAGAAGGAGAGGGCGATCCCAGCCAAGACTCAGGTGAAGAACACTGATAAGCAGGAACAGACTCCAGTGGCAGTGGCCCTTACTGCTCCGCCAGCTCAGTCAGGGCCTGCAGCCATGGCCAGCATCAATATAGCCACTGCCCCGACGCGACAAGAATACTGGCGAGTTCCATAGTGGTCTCCTGACCCACTCAACTCGGTACCGGCACCGCCCCAGTCATCGCCAACCCTGGATGCTCCTGGAAGGCATCTTACTATGTGGTTCGCTACACGCATGGAAGTTGCCTTACCAGAAGGAGTTGGCATTAAGGCTATCAGAAACAGGATCAACATGACCTTCTCCAACCAAGGAAAGATTCGTGGCAGTGCCCCATACATTTGTGCCGGGCACATCTGGGCTGAGATTGGTTGTATCCTTTTTGACCCTGGTGGGACATTCGGTTATTGAACTAGGCAACCAGCTCTACAAGGTGAGGCTTGACCTACTTAGAGAATTGTGGCTCCCGGAATTTGAGCTTCACAGGAACCTGGAAAAGATGAAGGTTTTTGTTTCTGGTGTCCTGCTGGCTGACCCAAGACAAGGATCAATTTGGAACGTTGAAGGATAGACTGGAAGCGCGGCCTTTGATGGCCTCCACACTGACTTGGAGTAATCCAACACAGCTGTAGTTACTGTTTCCCGGCCAGATATTATGGGGTCCATCCACGCCATGAGGCAGGCCAATGCTATGACATGTAGTATCTGCTTTGTAGCCAAAAGGAATACGGCCATCAGGGAAAGACTAGCTGAGGGAAAGATTTAGTTGAGAGGAGGAGCCTGTAATGTCCGAGTATTTGAGGAACATAGATCCCTAAAGGTTTGTCGTAAGTGCTTAAAGACTGGCCACTTTGAGGCCACATGTTTGCCCACCCCACTGTTGGTTCTGTTTTGGAGGGCATTTCTCCTGTGAACATATGTGCAGCAAGCTTGGATACCCCAGAGTCATAGGACAGGCCTGTGAGCAGACTAGGAGGAAATGCTGGCTCTGTGACTGGATGGACCACTTCACAGGGTACGAGGAGTGCCCAGGAATCAGGTCATTGCCCCTAAATACATCATCCTCACCATCAAAGCAGGAGGTGGCCCCACCAACGTAATCTGCTAAGATGCTAGAAAAACAGGAAAGTCAGATGAGGAGGACCCAGAGACGAAGACGCAGTCGTGGAAGATCCCTAACACCATGGCTGGTTGAGATCAGTAGCAATGAGGAGGATGAAGGCCTAGGCCAGAAGTCGGACAAGGCCAGAGATAATGAACCGGAATGCCCCTCCCCTGACGCTCCCTGGCACATGGGATTTTGAAAACCACTGCCACCTCCAAACCCCACCAGGAAGATACTTTTTGGACCACCCGGGACTGGAATAGTGGTGTCCCTTATGCCTCTGGCCCTTACAGCCCAAGTGGATCAGGTGAGGCACCCGTTTAATGCTTATTACAACAATGGCATTAAATGTAGGGAGAAGCAGTGGGAATTGGGGGCTGGCATTTGATTTGTTTTCTTCTGTTGATTTGTTTTTTATTATTGAACAGCCGGTTGATCTAGAGGGGCAACATGTACCTATAGATGGTGATAGGTAGGATTTGTTTTCTTTTGTTAAGAAGTTGGGTGTTGAGGTATTTGTTCAGTCCCACATTTGTGAGATGTTTGAAATGGTGGGACATGGGGAGAGCAGTGCCAGCGTTGGCTATTGGAAGAAGAGGGTGAAAAAGGTGCTCGCAGGAGTCTACTTCTGACCCAGCTATACTAAGGACCAATTTGTTGGTAGGTTGGGCGAACTTGGGGAACCAGAAATCATGTTTGGTGACTTCAACGCCATACACCAGGATTGGGACCCCATTGCGGACCACAACAATGCAGGTGGACGATGGCTGAAACAATGGTTCACAGCCCCAATTCGCGATATGAACATGCTCTCCCCAATGGTACCGACCTTCTGGGACATTTCTAGGATTAATCTTTGCCTGCGCCGGGTACCGTATGTCAGGCATCAATACCTGGACGCCGCTGGCTGTGAGCATAGTGCTTAAGTGCTAAAATAAGTGATTGACCTCCCTGACAACATCATGCGTAGGAGGCGAGCCTGGAAGAAGGCAGTATGGAAAAAGGTTGGGAAACAGTTGGATGACCTACAAGAGTTGGAAGATGGGAAGCTGTGGGAAGGAGTAAGATGAGTGGTGGACGCACTCCCACGGGCCTTGGTTGGTAGAAGGCTGTGCGGATAGTGGATGCCAGAATTGGACAGGATGAGGTTGGATGTGGCCCGGCTTTGTCAATACGCTAAACACAGGGCAGAGCAGAGGGAGGACTACAAACTGACCCGATGTATCTACCAGGTATGCCTGTTAAGGGCTAGATTCACCCACATCAGGGAGAAAATAGCTGGGAGCCAAGACCCAGACATTTTTAGGTTGGCACAGAAGTTGGAAGCTAAGCGAACCCTTCCCTCCAGGGCCTAGCCAGATGGGTCGTATGCTACTATGCACGTAGATGTTAGTGACCTGATTGCGCAACTGTTGTCCCCTGTCGACTCCACCCCTTGGAAGGGCTCTGAGATCGACATGGATAGTGCTCAAGAGATGGAAATTGCCCTTACCAGGTCCCCTACGAATACGGGCCCAGGTGAGGATGACATTGACTATCCCTTGCTACATTTTTGGAAGCGAAGAGATGCAGCAAAGTTGAGACGCCTGGTTGACTATGGGCTACGGCACGATATTTCAGACTGGCACAAGGCTGAGGTGGTACTCATACCTTAGCTAGACAAACCAAGAGATGATATCGTGAAGTCGTGGAGAATGATACATCTCCTACCGATACCGGCAAAGGTCGTAGAATGCTTGGTCCTGTTAATGCTGACTGCCTATCTGGATTTAGGAGAAACACAATTCGGGTCTCATCGAAAGAGGGGAGTTCATAATGCTATGGCAGTAGTCTTTGAATTCTTATGGCATAATGAGGGGTACAAACGTCTGATCTGGTCCATGGACATGGAAGGGGGGTTTGATAACATTGATGTGGATCATCTGTTAGACTTTCTGGTGGCCAGTGGGTGCCCCGTATACCTTCGCCAAAGGATCCGGCGGTGGGCTTCCAGTAGGACAGTCCAGTTTCGCTTCAACGGATCCATCTCATGACCTTACCATATCAGTAAAGGAGTGCCTCAGGGATCGCCCCTTTCCCTGTTCCTTTTCGGTGGGTACGTGGGAGATACATTCAGGCCAGGCATGTGATACTCCCCTAGTGTGCATCAACTGGTGGTCTTGTACGTTGACGATGGGGTTATTATGGTGGCAGCAGAGTCGAGTAAGGCTGCCCACTACCAAGCGGGAGAGATATTTGCAGACTGAGACCGCATAGCCAGAGCCAGGGGACTGGGATTCAGTGCCCTCAAGACCCAGTAGATGGGGTTTGGGGATAAGTCACGGTTTTGCCCTCAGAGGACTTGCAGGTTCTGGGGTATAGGTTGAATATATTTCTTAACTTTTCTTCTCATGTAAAGTATTGGCTAGAAAGGAGGTTGGATGTTAGGAGAAGGATTTCGGCATTGGAGAGGAGATTTGGAAGTGTTGGTGGCTTGGGAGCGTGGGAGACTTACCGTTTAGTGCAGGCAGCATACCTTCCAACCATCTACTATGGACTTAGGTTTTTAACCGACCACATGTTGAATGTGAAGCAAATTCAGGTACACATTAAAGACTGCCTCCAGTGAGTGTTTCGAATACCAATGAGGTTGGCAAACAACATACTGCTAGCCGAGTTCGGGGTGCCGCCAGTCGCTATTCAGGGAAGGTACCTGCAACGGAGGTATTATAGCCGATTTATTAATTACCGATACTGTGTCTAGCATCCCTAGTTTGGGGAATTATGGCTACAATGGAAGGAGGAAGGCATAGTGGCACATCAGCAGACTTCAGATAAGGAACTCACCTGCCACCCGATGGTCTCGATTGGGAAAGGCAAGGTGATGATAGCTGCACGCCACCGGATATTGTACATGGACCTCTGTATATCATCGGATGGAGTTGTATACATGGACAGATCCAAGTGCTCTAAGGGGACTGGTATAGCTTGGGCGGTGTTTGAGAGGTGGGCCTTGACCCGTGTTGATGGGTGCTTGGTACCACCATCTTGGCGTATTGTGGAATGCGAGTTGTTTGCTGTTGTATGTGCCCTGCGGCATGCACAGGGTATAGCCAAGAGATGCCCGGTCCACCTGTTCTTAGACTGCGTGCCGGCCCACATCATGGTTGACAACATGTTTTCAGATGGTGACTCGGCTGAGTTGTAGGAGGTAATGGTACTCCTGTTGAATGGATTCTCACACGTCAGTATCAGTTGGGTCCCCAGTCACCTGGGGATTGAGGGCAAAAAGATGGTCGACCTAAAAGCCAAAGCCTGTGTTGGACGCCCCTTGCACCCACAGCTTTGAGAAGGAGTGAACTTCGCGATTGGTCATACAGCACTGGCTCGAGAGATCTGCAAGGAGGAATCGGGGACTTGGCCTGCTAGAACATGGCACGAGTATTATGGCTGGGAACCGAAAGCACCCCAACACCTCCAAGGCCTGACCCGAATGGATTTTTATATTTTGTTAAGGATCCATAGTGGGACGGGCATGGTCGGCTATGACAACTGTGGTAGGAAGGAAGACCGGCGTCACTGCATTGAGTGCACCCATTATGCTAGAGGGCGCCCTGTTAATGAACACTTGTATAAGGATTCGGCGGTCCCAAGGTAGAAGAGCTGATGGACGGGTCATCAGTGGTTGGGCCTCAGAATCCCTCGTCACCTCGGGGTCATGGATGGGGAGTTGGTTGTGGCAGGTAACCTCTTTGATGGCACATTGATGGTGGAAAGGGATGGGAGGACGGTGGTGATAGAGGACCCTATGACCTGCACTCAGTGCGGGAAGAGACACAACGGTGGTAGCTGTGTCTTGCCAGGTGAGGTGATGTTGTCGAAGAAGTGGTTCTTTCTACCTGACTAGCGGCGGTACGAGTGTCCCTGTTGTGGTACCACCATTTCTGCTGTGGCCACTAAGAAATATGCCACCTCCGCAGAACACTTCGAGAAATGACCAGGGTGTTTACGGATATGTCACAATCAATTTTGGCATTTTCAGCACTAGCAGTATGATGAGCTGAACCTGGCGATGTGAATATCGGTGATCTTGAGGTGGGCTAAGTCGAACGGATTGCTGAAGGAACCCTGCTGTCTCTTTTGTGGTTTGGTGTTGGCGGAAGGTTACTTGAATCTTAGGTTACATTACAAGAGGACGGAGGGGTGTTGGGATGGACTGTATGTTTCTATTGTTGAGTATGTGGGTCAAATTGTGTTAGGGATGGATAGGGGTGAGGGGATGAGACCATGGCTAGGTGGCGAGGTGAGAAGACTCGTTAATCCGGGACAGTGCTAGTCGCTGCGAGTGCCTGTGAGCCCATATAGGTCGTGATTTTTGGATTTATATTTGGGGGGAGCAGTTGCGAGGTGGAGTGGTCTGCGGTAGTTTGCGTTTTAGATAGTTTGTTTTATAGGGTGTGGGGGAGACAAGTCGTATGCCAGTATTGGCGGTACTAGTATAAATAATATTAGATTGAATTCTAAGTACTTTTCCTACTTATTACTATAATGAATCTAAAACACCTTTATACTCTTTATCCTTATCATGACCTTTATTATTGTTACCCCAAGAGTACCCTTCATAAATGAGAGTTCGAGAAAGCGTACGATACCCTTTTTCAATAGAAGATTGAGGTCTTGTACTATCGGTACTATAGGCATCAGCCAAGAGCTATGGTAAGAGTAAGAAGAAGAGAAGGATTGTTTCAGGTCACCAAGAACTAACCATCCAAAGAGGGATTATTACAAATGCTTTCCTACCGTGACTATGGAAACACAGAAGGTTTTTCATCCTGCCCCCATCAAATCCTAAAGGAATTAATATTTAATGTTTAAACTTTCATTGTCTAAATTTAATTATTAATTTATTTAATATGAACCCAAAAATGCATTTGAAGCGAAGCCTAAGTGGTGGGAGCTCATCTTCAAAGTACCATGATCCAATACTTAAGCAACACTCTTAGTTAAGTAACTCCACTCAGAATTGGAATCTCTGATCTCAAACACCCCCCTCTGGCCCCCTGACTGGGCTTGCATGTCGTGATGTATATCTATCTCAGTAGTGTCCTGTAATCATAATAGTACAAAATTGTAAGTCAGAGAGTAGCAGCTGATATGTTACTACTCTCTGTTTGACAGGATTCTTTTCACAGGATATATAAAAGGCACTATTGGCTAGGTCTGGATAGTGGAATGGAGTCGATCTGTCAACTACTCTGAGAATTACTAGTCTTCAAAAATGGGCCATCAATAATATTGGTCAAAAGTAGCAGGACATTTATATACAAGTTGATGTTAAATGTTAGAGGAGCTTCATCAAGAACTCACATATTCCCATCTACACTGTGATAATTTGCAGTGTCTACAACACTCAGAGGTTACTACAAAAGGAGTCAATGGACTCCGTAGAGTATTACTACTAGGTTAAGGGATTCCTCATTGTTGCAGAAATTATCCCCAATACTAGACAACAACAAAAACCCAGTTTTCTTGAGTAGCCAGGAGTTACAAACCGAGGGAATATCTGCCAAGCTGGTAGAATGGCTTCCTGTGATTTAGTGGAAAGTCAACTGAAGAATATCTGTCTGTTGGATCAGGAGATATGGAGGATAACAGATAGTGATCTAAGAAGGTTACATCTAATACCACTCCTGCAGACATGACCCATGGATATAACTGATCCTTTTATCAATACGGTAGACAATTAGGGTCAACACAGTTTAACTTGAGAACTAAGCCATAAGTTTAATAACTCCAAAGATTGAATTATTAGCATTAAAAGCAGTACATTTCCCAAATTGATAAAATATTAATTACCATAGAAGATGTGATGGATTCCACAGTCTCCTACTATTCGAATTTTAGGAGAATACCTAACATTGCGAGTTATAATTAAAGTGGTACATAATTTGAATGTGAGATAGAAATAGTCCACAAACACTCAGATGTGTAATATAAATATCGAAGTGCCTCCTAAGACTTTAGATATCTTCAAGCAATGGAAAAGAGACCTTAGCAGCATAATATTGTTCATACAATTCTATTCTACTTCACTCTTAGTTGTTATAAATAAAACAAGCAACTCTTTTAGCCTTTCTTTACAAAATCTCTAGTTATGAAATGAATCTCAATTGGCCCAGAGGAGTCTAAGTCTATACAGACTGTCTCTACCTAATAGATACAATAGATAATAGATTTTTAGGAAAGATTCACAGCACATTTCGGTGTCACACTGCAGCCATAATGTGTCAAACTCTCTGGTATTGGTAGACTGGGAACTTCATTGATAATGTATTTTTCATACATTTAGTTATCAAGATGGAGATAGAAAATATTCCCTAGAGTTTAATGATATTCAGGCTGGCGGAAAAACAGTACTACTGGAACCTCAATTGGCAATGTAAGGTAATATGCATGTCTCTTTTCGGACTAAAAGCATACGGTGAATAGGGAGAGGATTAACAATGATACAATGGTATAGGGTCAGAGTACACATAGTGTCAGAACTGATAGATAATCATATAATCCCATTGCCTTGTACCCACAGTTTTGAATTCTTCTGGAGCATGTTGGATCACTAGCCTACTGTGCCAACTGTGTATATACTATGCAAACAGGATATAGTCAGAGAGGACCTGAACCAGTAGAAATGTAAAGGCCACCAGTGCGCTCAAGTAACAAAGATCCTTCCAGTGCTGCTGAAGAATATCTGCAGCATTTAGATGAAATTGGGTCCATGAACTAAAAGAAAATGAAAGTGATTGTTACATAATTTAGTATCTCTATTAAAATATTAATAAATTATATTAAAACTATCCTGGAGAAAGTAAGCTTCTAGGAGAGAGATGTAGGATAGGATCTTGTTGAGGTCACAGAATTGGAGATATTAGGATAAGAAAGAATAGAGCTAGAGAATTGCAGATGGAGTCAGATAAAACATGAAATTATGAAAGAATTTTGAAATACATCTAGCAGATTAGGTTAAATATAAAAAGTAGGATTGGAAATCACAGCCCACTTAGCAAATGAGCAGAAGTTGTCTGAGACTGGTAGCCAGTAAAAGAATATAAAAGGCCGTAGTGGATGAAATGTAGAGATGATAGGCAACCGAGTATATATATTGGTCCAATACAGAAATACAAGGTAGTATTAGAATATGGAAACAACATGAGAAGGAATGAGAGCAAAATCAGATGGTAGTAGGATAACTATTAAACGAAAGAAAAAAATACAGAACAGAATGTGAACAAAGTACAAATGAAACTAATTATCATAGAGAAGGTAAGAAATGGTGAGAGTATATCAGGTGAACTCCAAAAAATGTAGATTAGTGGGAGGCATGTGTTGAAAATGGGAATTAAGTGTTTGTAGATGCTGAGAGTAATTGGGCAAGACTGAAAGTTGATAAACAAGGTGAATGGTTAATAGGAATTGTCCCTGGATACCATCTGATACATCCGAGCCTACAAGGGAAGTGTCTACAAGCATAATGTCCAGCTGTGTCAATTCAGATTAGGATAAGTTTTACTTTGCATCTTTATTATATTATTTTTATTATGCTTTCTAGTGAGTTCTTGGTATTTTGAAATGAAAAGAATGAAACTGTAACTTCCTAAACAATCTCCATCTACAATAAAAATTCCATCCTAGGTCTTCTTAAGACATACTAATATTGACTTCCTACTAATATTAATATAGGTGGACTTGTAAATATAGTATTTCTTAGTAAAATAAATAATGAATACAAAAAAGTAATATGTTCTTATAATATATCATCAATCTGTTTTTACCTACACCACAACATGGTAAGAAATGTACATACAAAGTACTAAGATTTATAAACTATGACTTCTTTTAACTTGTCATAAATAATTACATATAGAATATATAATCAAAATAAGAACAGAATTATTATATTCAATATACTATATTATACATGAAAATGTAATTCTTATGTCATAAAACACTAGTAGGGTCTTCTTAAATCTTTGAAATTCTGGTTTCATACTCTATCATATTATATAATAACCCATCTCTTAATTGTTACAAATAAAATTATAAGACAAATTCATACTTTTATAAGAAGGCTATTGTGTATTTTGTTTTTTTAAAATTATATCTCTACTTGAAATACATACTTTTCTTAATATCTAACCTTATATCTTTAAACTCTTACTCTAATTGACTTTTATAATCAATACCCAAATACCTGTATAACTTATGCTGCTTTTAACTCTACTTTCTATCCTGTTATCATACACCTTAGCTGTTATACTCTCCTTTACCTGAACAGTTATATTATCCTCTTCCATCAAATTTTTTTTATTCAGTATTATCTTATCAGTCTTCCTTATACTTAAAGTCCATTATCCATTCAGTTTCTTATTCTCTGTTCACACTCTCCTTTTCTATTCTGACTTCAGTTTTACTCATCTTTTTTTCTTAATCTCTGCCTGCGGTGATGTCTAACCTACACTTTTACCTTCCTGTTTGTAACTGAGACATCCCATCTAGTATTAGGTATTCTTATTTGTCAACATACCTTATTTCTAAATCCTGGTGGTTATTTTGAAAATAAATAAAATAGTTATTATATTTATATTTATATTCTACATGCTAGTAACCTGTACTGTACTCTATCTCTATCATTTTAGTTTATATTCTTGAGTTACAAACATGTTTGCCGCATCATTCTAGACGCATTATCTGAAGCATGTAATTTTGACTTGATTCATGGCCTACTGTACGATTTATGTAAAATCCATAAGTTCTATTTCAATTCCGAACACATTTTCTTTCTATCCACTTTGTACGCTCGGATATGCAGCCTAGTGCTATGGCCCGAGTGGTGGACACCATAAAGTAACCTCGTACAGCTTCCTAATTAATCTTCATGAAAAATCCACTTTCTAACTTGCAAAACCCTGATAGTATTCTAGGAATACCGTGGAGTTCCGTTGTAAGTGGTCTTGCCGACGATCCTTTTGATCCTTCGTTATATTTCTTCCTTTTTTCGAATTTATGACGATTCAGGACCCAGCGTCAGACGAACCAGAAACCAAAGTGAATAACGGTCTAACTATATAGTAGCGACCTGGTAACTACGTCTCCTCACCGTAACCTGACCAGACGTCAGGATGCAATTGCAATTGTCTTTCTTTCCAAAAAGAACTAGGAACCAGGGGTAGATGACAAAGGAACAGGTGTCTGGGGTATAAACAGAGGCCATGGCGGCAAAAAGGGGTGTTTCCGAAATTACATGACAATATGGGCAGAAAACACGCGGACACGTGGCAATTTGAACAAAAACATCAAATGATGACAAACGCCTTTGATGCACTATGAGATGCAAACGTAAGACGCGAGTTTTCCATCTCGTTGGCGCTTGTTTCGTGTGAGATGAGATTGGGGGGGAACATAGGCCGCAAGTACAAGATAGAATAGAGCAAGAAAAGAGCTAAAGGGAAAGAAACAACTTATTACACTGACGAGATGCCAAATATTGCCAAGAAATATTCTAGACCGACGCAGCAACTGAGATGATGCGTGGTCGTGGGTTCAAGAGACCTTGTCAACGCAAGCCGATAACACTCTAGTGGATGGTTACCAATTGGGACTGGGGATGTTTGAAAGGCGGGTGGGTACGCGACCGGATCTAAGGGGGATGACTTGGACATACCATTTCTAACGTCCAAACGCGGCGAATCCAAACCTTTAGCCTACCATCCACGCCCTCCACGTTTTCTAAGTCCATTCCTTCCCACCAACATCGTCTCTATTCCCACATCGTGTTAGCCATAGATGAAGAGAAATATTTTTTTGGTAGCCAGGAGTGCACATACGGCAGGTTTTCTCCAGAATAGAAGCAGCTTCTGGGCCATGCCGACAGCGCTGCTGTCCTTCCCCTCGCCTGTCGCCGATCTCATGTCGGTCCTAAGCCTGGCGAGGGCAAGACTGCAAATGACAGCTTTATTCGGCTCGCCAGCTCGGTGCCCCCACCTATCATCCGTGTTGAATCCACTACAGAGAAATTGGGTAAGTTAGAATTTGGCGTGTAGACGATGGGAAGACGGTGAAAGGATTCTCACCCTGCAGTCAACATCTCGATAAGATGCTGCTCAGTCGTCCCGGCATCGTCGGTTCTCCTGAGGCCCGAAAAAATACCGTCCTGTTTTAAAAGAAGTTTACCCGCGTTGCGCTTGACAGAGGCCATATCAGGATGAGAAATATCTCGACGGGGTGGGATGACATAGAAGTCAAGATCCTCCCGGAGGACGATGATACCAGCCCGGTCTTGAAGAACGTTGGTGGGAATAGAAGGGGAAGCGCCATTCTCCATATCGGCATCATCATGACCGCTGTTGGAAGCAGTAATCGTAGAAGACACTTGGCGAAAGAAATCCAACATGTACTGGAGACAAACAGGGTCGAACTGGAATCAAATCAGACATAGAGCGACCAGCAGCACGCATCGAGGAAGGCTTACATCGACCGAATGCACGCCCTCGTCGGGGAAGGAAGTCACCTGGCCATCGGGGAAGAGGCCATTGGGGAAAAGAGACAGTAACACAAACTCTGGGAGAGTGAGGAGCTCATCGCGGGAAAGAACAAATTTGGTGCCTCTAGTCAACAGCAAAGTTAATGAGCAGCGACAATAAATCCCCTGGAGAACAGGGGGCGCGAAAGTAGAAAATTTTTAGATACCGAAGATCAAGAGTGAGATTCTCTTCACTTGGTGAATCTAGAGGAGGTAAGCTAAGAAGAACCAAATGTGAGCTAGGGATGACACGTGATCCTACCACCAAGGGTTGTCAGGGGAGGCCCCCCTTGCTGAACCTGCGTAATAATAGAAGCGGATCCTGTGGTGGCCGCCATACAGAAAGTGAACGAGCGGATTGGGGAAGCAGATTCGGTATAGGGTGGTGGGGGAGGCTCAGGATCTTGGTTGCTATAAGAAGGTGATGCTTGGGAGATCTCTGGATGCTTATCTGTCACCTCCTCCTGACCGTCACTCCAGGTGCTTTTGTGATGGCTGACAGCAGAAGCGTAAAGTAACGGATCTCGCGCGAGTGACGACGATGGAGAGGTGGAAGCCTGGCCAGGCGCTTGGGTTGGCGGAGGATTGTGAGACGACAAACCAGCAGAGGATGATGGGGACGTGACGGGGAACAATTTCGTTTGCGTTAATCCGGTCAGGGGGCCAGACTCATGGAAACCAGAATTAAATTTCGAGGCGGGATTAGGCAAACGAATAATCCAGGAAAGGTGTTGAAGGTGGAGCTTGGTTATACGAGTGTTGTTCTGGGCCGCACGAAAAAAACGAGGTGCGTGGGTACAGTTGTGGTCAGGTTGAGAAGGAAATTTACCCCTAAACCGGAATTAACTCGCCGCGAGTTGGGTTGCAGATTAAAGCGGTTGCACCCTCAGGGAGATCCTGACATAATAATCCGCCAAGACATCCAGAGATCCGAGATATGATATCCCATAACCTGTCGAGACATTCCGGTCCATTTTAAAATTTGGAACACTAGCCTATTAAGGAATAGTCTTGGGCACATTGTCAACCTCACCTCATCCAAGAAGAATACTGACGGCAGAGACTTCAAGTCAGCCGAAATGCCACCCAAGCGAAAAGTTCTCGGCGATTTACCAATCAATAATATTCACTCAGCAAATGGTCCCACCCAGCCAGAAGGCGTGTCTCCTTTGAAGCGGCAGCAACGGCAGCCGAAAAAAACGGACCTGAGATCCATTCAACTTCAGAATGGAAGCCAGTAGTCGAGCAACCAATAGCTTCCGGATCAACGACTCTTTCACAACCCAAAAAGACACCGGTCAAGCAGCGAGCCCTAGCCAAGTCTCTCCCAGCACCTCTCCAATTTCATCCATAAGATCCCCCATACCAACAGCACTCCTCGCAGGTATGAAGAACAATTGCCCTTCTGTAATAACATAGGTGGAGCAAACAAGCCTGGTCTGATCATATAGCAAAACCACAACTTACTTGATGGGGAGCTTAGAAAAAGGATACACTAGAAAGCATCTTTAGTGCTGCTCTCAGGCCATCTTACGTATGGACTACTGCTGTATGACCAGTCTAGGTGAGTTCATTATACCTTTTGTTAGTTAAAATTGAGGATAGAGAAAGAAGTCTAAAGTAAAAAGTAGGCCTAATTGCCAGAAGAGTGGCCACATAAGCTATACTGGTTGTTTTAGCTCTTCTTTACGGATGAGCTTCTTGTGGAATTGGCTGTTGATACAAACAGGTGTGCCGAGATGAAGAGAAAAGACCAGGAGAGGGGAAAAAGAACCAGTAGATCTGGGTCAGTAGGCAGATCTAACTTCGAAAAAACAAAAGAAGTAACAATACCATCGATGAACTGCAGCTTCTACTGCTAAGCTGAAAATATGGTCCCGGCTGATAATTAAAAAGGGCCATCACTATTAACCCAGTTGTGTACTCTGTTGGTCAAATGAAGAAAGAAATTCTTGGGAGAAGAACATCTATCTGGCCCATTTTCCACCAACAGTATCTTTTCACTCCATGCCATCATTTCGTCCCAGGAAACAGTATTTCTCATACTCAATTCCAGCAAATCATGTGCTTTTGTCTTATTTCGGATGAATGTATTCAGCTTGAGAAAAAAGAATGATATTGGAAGGTTAGTCCATTAGCAGATAGGTTCAGAGAAAGCTACCAGCAATACTTTCTCCCTGGGACAAAGGTGGCTATCGATGAAATGATGGTCAGATTCTGTGGACATAGTCACTATACCCTGAAGGTGAAGAATAAGCCAAGTAAACAGAGGTATAAGATCTTTCCATTCTGTTCTCAAAGTTATATATATAGAATTCTTTTATACTTAGTCTCTGAGGATATTGCAGAATTAGTCAAACAGCCTAACTTGATCCCGACAGCCTCTAGTATTTATTAGTTGGTAAAGCTTCTACTAGAGAGTATGCGGTGGAATTTAGTATTAAATAATTACTTTACTAATATACCACTATTAGAAGAGCTACTAAAGATTGTGATTGGAGCTGTAGGTACTACACAGGTTAATGGACAATGCTATCCTTCTTGCTTGAAAATAGAAAAGTCAGAAGCAACGAAGGTCCTCCCATAGAGCTATTTAAGTAATACTGTTGTAGACAATACATGGTGCCTAGTGTAGCAGGATAACAATTCTGTGTTATTCATGATTAGGGATCATGATATTATGAGTAGAGTGGACTAAGTACATCATTGTTCAAAAATGACCAGTACAAATACCCTTATTGTTAGAAGAATATTTGGTGATCAACCTCAAAAAGACCCTCCCGATTCCTATCTTCATTAGTAACTACAATTATTACATGGGTGGCATTGACATCTTAGATGAACTGCATAGCTATTACTGTACCCAGGGACCGGCTTCTTTCAACTGGTACCTATATATTTATTAGCTTTTAGATACATCTATTATCAATGCCTATGGTCTACTAAAAATCCTCATTCCCCACCATAAAGGCAAAAGTCAGTACTGCCTTTTTTGTGAGAGATTGGTTGATAAACTGATTAAGGTTCACTTAACAGAGTGTTTGGAAATGATAGCGGAATCAGCATTGCCTATACTATTCACTAGATCTACCACCTCTAGCCTCTACTCTAGCTATATATTTTCTTGTTTTTACCACTGTCCTATCACTTCTCCTTCTCACTGTTGCCTGGCAGCTTCCCATCTCTTGTCCACCCACTCTGGCCCACCTCTGGAACCCTCAGCCTACCCCGTGCCTCAGCTATCTGTAGACTACAACTACTGTGCTAGGAACTCTGAGTGTACCCTCTCTCTTTCAGCTTGTTCAAATCCTCTTCAGCTGGTTTCCTTCTCTCCTCCAACAATACACTCTTATGAGTAACAGCCTACTTGCACTTACTGTACTTTATGTAGATGGAAATAACTCATAGGTGGTGGCCTCACTGGCAATGTTCTGTCAGTAAATAAAGGCTACAGAGTGTCACGAACGTGGCTTAGCAAGGAAAGGGTTTTCATGTGACACATGGTTATGAGTCACAGGTATGTTATTGTTTCACGCATATAACCTATTCGGATTGTATGATTAGTTATGTGTGGGATTTGTGATGCTTTCGCACATGGCTCAAGTATGAGTCATGGGACATGCGCCTGAAGAGTATGCCTTATGAGTGTGCCTTACGGGTAAGCCTTGCGCATATGATTTATGTTTCACACATGACCTCATTATGATGTCATGGGTTTCGTGCATATGACTCAGTCGAGTCATATGACTTGTTTATTGCGTTATGATTGGTTTATGAGTTTCGCACATAGTCTCGCTAGGAGATCATGGGTTTTGAACATGTGATCACTTTGGTCACATGACTAGTTTGTTGTGATTTAGTTTCGCACATGTGACCACTTTAGGTCACATGACTAAAGGCGGGAAGAACACTATATAAGGAGGCCGATGCGGCCGAGGAAGATAGGTTCTTCACGCTTTGTTCTAAGTACTTTTCATACATATTACTTTAACGAATAAAACACCTTTACGATCTTTATCCTTATTGCAACGTTATCATTACGCCAAGAAGTGCTCAGTACGAAGACGAGTTAGAGAAAGCTTACGATAGGGGTTTCCGATAGAAGACAAAGGTCTTGTACTATCGGTAACATAGGCAGAGGCCTAGAGCTATCGTAAGACAAAGAAAGAAAGGGAGAAGATAAGTATCGTTCCCCATCGCCTAGAAATAACTATCTGAAAGGGGATTGTTACACAGAGAGTGCTATATTATGAATGTTTTATTATATTTCACTGTATATAGTCACTACAATTAGATATCAGGTAACTTATAGCTTTACCTAAATAGACTAGTATTTTAAATTTTAAATAGAACTAGAATTTCTCCAGAGGTTGTGAGATAGTGGATCAACAGAGAAGTGTAAACATCATTTTAAAGTAGTTTCAAATGAGTATAACCAATTCAATACTGATTTAGAATATTTTAAAAAACTACAGAAATATAGAAGACATGTAGTGCAATAAAAGTAATGTTCTCAAAGTTGGAATTTTGGTATAATATTAGTAGTCTTGGTATTAGAATATAACCATGCTCCGTCACTCCTATTTTCCTCCTACATAGTTTGGCAACACCATATCAACTATCGTGGGCCCCCCTCACTCCCCTCTGCCCCCTCGATGGTTCCTGCCTAGGGGCATGGTTAACTCTTCCATCCACTCCTGCTTTGGCCTCGCTTGTCTCTTGTCTGCTTGATGGGAGAGTTATCTGGGCTCGCCCAGTAGTCCTGTCTTGCTAATAGGGGCACACTTCGCTTTAGCATGGTCGGCTTCCTCTCTACATTTCCGGATGGCGCTGGCAGTGGTGGACGTCCTTCTCCACACTTGCACGATCCCCCTTGGGGAACGCCTCTGCTAGTAACTTCGGGGTCTGTCTCGCGGTGAGATTTGGCTATACCCTCCTAGTTGCTCGGTTCAAGTCTGGTTGCCTTCCTCACCTTGCCCTTCCACCTTCCTACTGCTTGTGGGATCCCTTCCACTAAGTGATGCTATCTCTCGGAGAACAAGGGACTACATGAGAGATGCCATAATACGGTGGTGGGCTTTGATTGGTTGGGTCAGCACTGGAGCTTTTGGCCCTTCCTCCTCTTTTCTCTTCGGTCGCGTTGGCTGGTACCCTACTACTGTCGGCTGGTACCCTACTACCTCTCCCTCTTTTGCTGCTTCAGGCAGCCCCTTCGGCCCTCCCGGACTGACGGCTTGGGGCTCTCCTTCTGCCAATACCTCCTGCTTACAGTGGGCGCTCTTTCCTTTCGGTTTCTCCTGCTTGCGACTGTGGGCTATATGTCCAAGATATACGTTCATATCACCTATATGGTGTACCTATTCGTTTTTCGACTTCACGGGTGAGGCCTGGTCATTGGTTTGTCCCAAGCAAGGAGCACAGGTTGGGTTGGTATTTGGTTGTTGTAGGCGAGGAATTGGTTTCGACCTTTGGTTTGGGGTTTCTCTGGTTTGTGTTTTCTTCTGTTCGGTGGGGGGTGTACTGTTGGGATGGGGGTTTTTCCTTGCTTTGAAGGATGGGTTTCTGGGCTTTCTGTCTTTACCGTTTGTAGATAGCCATGTGGGAGACTTGCGGGGGAGTTTTTTAAACCGAGGACTGGTTGGGTATCGGTGGCTCTTTGAGAGACTCCTCCACGCTCAAGTCGTGGAACCTTAGAGTTAGGCACCTGACTGCTGGTGTTATCCTTTCTGGGGTCACAGTTTTTCTTCTGGCTGCTTGAGAACAAGGCGGGGTGGAGGTGTGGGTCTACATGGCGAAGGCTGATATGACTCCTGACCTTACTTTCGTTAAAACGGATAAATAAATAAGATTATAAAAATAAAAATAAAAAAGTATTAGAATATAACCTGAACCAGGTGACTAAGCATAAAAAATAATAAAATATCCAATCATTAAGTACTATGATATGTGAGATATGCATAAAAGAGACAGCTATGATATCAGTAATAAAGATTAACAATTACGAAATAACGAGAATCAAGAAGCATGTTCAACTATATTGTGCTGCTAGCAGACTTGGTGGTCGGCCCAGAGGGAGAGTGAATAAAGGTTTTGAAAAAGTAGAAGAGAGGAGTTATTTGGTTGACTTTATTCTAAAATTTCATTGCAAACTTAATTTTATTGAGTACCATTAGAGTATGGCAAAAGAGTATTCATAGAGAAGATGTGGTATGATATTTAGATCATGCAGAAAATAGTTCCAGAATGTTCGAACTCTGTTAAACCAACTCTCATTTGAAAGTTTTAGGCACAAACAAAGCAAATGTTGGGAGCCTATAGGCAGGGTTATACATATGTTATAGTGCTAGTGGACTTTAAGGAAAAGATTACAATAACCTATTAGAGTTACTGCAGATTGTCAAATTCTCAAACCGTTGTATAAAATTAATTTACTATTTTTTCTATCATAGAGTATAGATACACTTTATTATTCACACTAGATGATAATTGATTACTAACAGTCTTGGCACTGTGGTAGTACAGTCACCAATGCATTGTACTGTACTACATGGTTCATGTTTTTCAATTACAGAACCCATAATTGAATGAAAATAGTAAATTCAGTGTAACTTAAGAGTGAAAATTTAGATATACCATAGGTGGTGGTGCTATGAAACAACACCTAGCTATGGATCAGAACCTTTGGGCTGAAATTTTGAAGAGAATATTTATTTTTATCTATAGTAAATATTAATAAGTAGCATTCTGTAAGTGTAATAATATTTAAAATATATAGAGTTTTGACCTTATAATTAATTTTTCTAAACATTATATTCTTTTAGGTAATTTAACAAACAATTATCTATTTTTAATTTTAATTATATTTCATTAGTCTTTCTAAAATTACTTGAATGTCTATAGGGGCTCTTGAATTAAGCAGCCAGAAATCTGTAATATATAAGTCAAGCAATTCTATTTAACATGATTACTTTATTGATTACTCTATTTAAAACTGTACAATAGTTACATTCTTTAATATTTCTACAACTAGTTATTCAATTAACTTTTAAAATGTCTTTAATTATTTGTAGGAGATTTAAAGTTTTTTGTATCTATTTCTATATATTAGTGAATTTAAGTAAAAAGGATAACAATTACCAACAACCTCAAAACAGGATGAATAGTCTAGAGGATAGAGTATATAGTAGAATATCTTCTAGCTTTTTGAAATATATTTGATTTTAAAATTTGTGCAATAGTAGATCTGCAATTAGTAGTTTCATAATTATAGTACAATATTTCTTTTCTCATAGAAGGATAGACTATGTCAAAATCAACCTTTATCCATGTTTGGAAATATTTTTGAGAACATAATACAATTACTGATTATTGCAAAGTAAAGTAATATATCAACATATAGCTGCGAAAACCTATTCTCTTGTCTCAAGCATCCTCTGCCCCTGATGTTCGGAATGCTTAAAATACTTATTATAAATCAGGACATGGTATTTGATTGACATTATATCCTGACTTATATCATTTAGTATTACATATCTAAACTTGGTCCTAAGACAGACCCCAGACTTTCTCCATATCCTGATAGTATGTAGTTGACTACAATTTCATCATAACTACATCTAGTATACTCTGTGAATGCTATCATAATATCAAACCTTCTGCTATTATCTCTGAATGATGCTGAATACTCATTTTTATATTCCTAGATATTTGATCTAGGTTCTGTCTATCTTGACATCAGATTTGCACTCTTGATATATGCTAGACATATTCTTTATGATTTCTGCTTTGTTCAACTCTTTTTGACCATATAGATCTAGAGGTTTTCCCTCTCATACTGTCTTCATACTAAGTATTAATATTATCTGAACATTCTTGTTTCTCTCTAGATACAGCAATGTAAGATTCTGTCAATTTCCTAATGCCATCTGACTGCTATAAATAATTTACAACATTGTCTCCATATTGTATCTAGCACGGTAAATTCTTCTCAACTTTCTACTAATAATGTTTACTACTTTCTGATCACACGGATGTTCTAGTGGTTTTTATTAACTTTCTCTGACATCCTTATTTTGTGACCATCAACCTCCTAAGAACCTGCTATTGTGGCATATCCATCGCTAGACAATTAAATTTAGTCAAATTTTGCTATTTTATATATACTTTACATTTACATTAGCCTTACTAATGCTTACAGCTGTACTCATTCTCCATTCTTCAGAAATCTCCAAGCTAAGAAGGAGGTATTCTAATTGCTTAGGATACAATAGTCCTATACTTTATATCTCAGTTCTTCAACAGGTAATGACATTACCTCTTTTTCAGATATTGTCATAGTTCTTAGACTTTTTATCAATACTATCAGTTAAGATAATGCCTTTTAGTATATTGTCTTGGTCTTCTTTATTTTATAAGTAAGATGCTTTTCTCAAGTCTATAGGCAAAGATTTTATCTTATATCCTGTACTTCTTATGTATCTGATGCTCTGGAAGAGTTAGACATAATCTCTTAATCTGTATAGACAGGTCCAAACATATTAGATAGTAAACAGGGGACTAGTACTAGCAATCTTCCACGTTGTTATTTGATTCTGGTACTATTGCTGCAGGTATTGGCAGACTCTTGGCTTTTGTTCCAAATATCTACATCCTACAAATCTACTTTTGTTAGAGTCTTCTCAATATCTGCACTAGCCTGTCCTTTACTTGCTAATAATGGCTAGTTTTATCTGTACTGTGTCCATATTCTACCCATATTTGGTGTTTTTGTCTGCTTATTCTCCGATTACCCCTAGATCTTGCACGCATTTTCTCTCCCATTTTCAAGTTGTCTATCTTCCTATTCTGATTTGTCTGTTTTGTATCAGCCCAACATATTTATCAAGTTATCTGTCACTGATCGTCTCTTATTGGTATTCACCCTTACTTTCTATTCCTGTCTTTAAGCCTCTAATAACTTCTGGGTACACTGATAATGTTATATATTCTAACTCTACTTTATATCCCACTAAATCCGCTAGCCATATTCTAGAATTCTTTTGTGATTTTGGGTTTTGTCCAAGTCTATCTACTATTCACTTTTCCAACATCTTCTTATTCTGACATTTTGTTAAATGGAGACAACCTCTATAGACTCAGAGTTATTTAGGCTAACAAAGATTCATGTCTGTAGACTGAGAGGTTTAAGGAATCCTGAAAATATACCTGTTTCATTTATGACTGCTAAGAGTAAGGTAAAGTAAATACACTAGAATAGAATCGTAAGAACTATATTATATAGTTAAAGTCTCTTCTCCATTACTTGATATTGTCTAATAGCTTAAAAGGTACTTCAATATTTATATTCCATGTCTGTGTGTTCGCCAACTACATCTATCTATTATACACACCATGTACCTCTCTAGTTATAACCTGTAAGGTTGGGTATTCTTCAAGGGTGTGAACAACAGGAGACCCTGAAAACTACCACTCTCTCTTCAGAAATCACTGTTTTACTAATTAAGAACTATGCTGTTCTCAATAATAATTATGTGATTTTCAGAGTCACTAAACTTATAGTCTAGTGCTCAATTTGAATTGAGTTGGCCCCAATAGTCTCTCTTATTGATAAAATGATCAGCTTCATCTGGGAGTTGGTGTAATGGAGTCTTCTTCTGGGAAGATGGAATCCAAGGTTGCGACTGGACTGAAATGAATTCTTTCCGCAAGTGAACAAATATAATAAATGGTCAAAAATCTCCACAGTAGAGTTTGGAAGAAACAAAATGGTAAAACTTAATATCAATAAGCCACAGCTTTTACTCAATTAAGTCCTGATCTCGAGAGGTAGTTGATTGCCAGAGTAGAGGAGAACTCGCATAGACTTAAGTAGATTTCATATACTACCAGTTGCTCCCCATTACTACTCTGTCTTTGCGAGCACCCAGCTCCTTTGGGCTGCCTAGCTAACCTCCACGGGCCAGACTAAAGATCCCCTATAGCAAACTAGGCTATCCTTGTAGTTTGCTAACATCTACTCGATGGAAGTATTTTAGCCACTGCATTTACAATGCAGCCGTCAGAGTAACAACTCTTCATAGCGTGGACATGTCAGTGGCGAGTTGCCATGCCCGAGTGGATGCGATACCAACTATAGAACTCTCTACCCATATACACTTAGTCTTCTACAACCATCCGCACCCCTGAACATCTATCCAGTTCTACTCTATTCTATATTATTCCAGATGGCCATGTAGCTCTCCTGATAGACCGCTTCAGATGTTGGCTACCAATAGGCACTACCCACAGTCAACACTCCTAGAAACAGGTCTTATCATGACCTTAGACTAGTGTCTCAGAGTCCCTAACTATTCTCAAATACTATTACACTTTTGGGGCAATGGACTTCGGTTACCTCACCTACTAGCTATTGGTAATCTCACGTACTACCGTAGACTTCAAAGTACTATTACTTCATCAGTTCTGCTCCATTTTACGCGAAACCACCTGGAGGCCACCCTCCAGGTTCACCTCTGCCCCCTCATATATCCTGTGGACAGCTTCCGGTCAGACGGATAGAGGGAACGTATACAGTGTTACAGGAGCATCTCCATCTGAAGACATTTACTAGGCTTACAGCAACTCTCTAGGCTGTAGCCCATGACGCCAGGGACTTATAACAGGGCCGGAGGCAGGTGTTAGCCATCACACCTCCAAGTGACAGCTTGTTTGGAGCTTAACTGGTTGTGCAGGAGGGATCCGCACAACCTGAGAGTCGAACACCCTACATAGCTTTACGGGATAAACAATCTATTAACTTCCCCTGAAGACCTGTATAACAAGTTACTTTCAAGGTAGGGTAACTTGACTCCATAACAGGGAAATGCATAACCCAAGGCAGGGTAACTTTAGTCTGAAGGTAGGGTAACACTCCCCAGACTCACCATCGTGTAATTCAGGACAACTCCTAAATCGACTACTTAGGTTACCCTACTGAGTATGCTAACTACTGCTGCTTACTAGTACCTGTATACTTCTGAGTATGGTATAGCATGTCCAACTGACGTATCTAACCAACAGTACCTCTAGCTGGTAGACTATAGTCTACCACCATTCCTGCCAGGGTAGTCTCTTAATACCGGTATGGGTATAGGTTTGGTTAACTGTAATAGTACTCTGTGGAGTCTCATTACAGTTGGTAGCTACAGAGGTAGTTGTAAATTCAACCTTCCTTAGTTGCTAACTTTAAATCTCCATAGCTTTAGATCCAAAGAACAGATATTTTTCAAATAACTTCTAATTTATTCATGGATTGCCGTTCTGCTAGATTTGCAGATAATTTCTCCATCAACAACCTTTGGTTGCTCTGGGTAACAAGGTTTCAGTCATCGTTTTAGTATTGATAATCATTCCTGTAACCATAAACACAATTCTGGGCCTAGTTGTAACATTCCGTCAACTTTAATTGCTTTTGTAGTAGTGTTTCTTGGAGTTATAGACTCTTCTACTTATGATAGGATGAGTGCGTATGTATTTATTACTTCTTAACATCCTGTAACATTCAATACCGTATCTTTGTATGAAAATATCTCATCACTTAGGACTCTTACATAAGATGTAACATATTTGAAGCCCCGTAACTTCCTGGGTAGTTGATGGATTTACTTCGTTCTACTTTCCAAACCTAGCTGACGGTCACCTCACATAAATCCAGCAATCGGAATTCTATTGGATAGATAGCAGCAATGCATATCGTATTAATCTTACTGCTTAGATTCTGTAGCAATATGCTCACTGTATACAATAGAGAGAAATATTTATGATGATATGTGGGCCTGGTAAGAAGGCCAGAGAGGGGTATTGGAGAATAGAGATTCCAATACTGAGTGGAGTTACCCTACTTAGGGTGGTTCTTAGGTATGGGATCCTGGTACTCCTAATATATGTTCAATACTGCAAACTCAACTAGTTCCTGCCTCCCAGCTCTGATAAAAGCTTACTTTCTCTGTGATGGTTTTAATTTACTTGATAATTTTTTCTAACAGATATATAATTATGTACCAATAAATTAATTTTCCTCCATGTTCTGTGGTTTCACATAATTATCAATGGGGATCTTCAGCTACATAGGACAGGCCTGGGTCAGTTAGGCCTGCTGTCAAACACAAAACTCCTACCAGTTCTGGTTCTTCTTGACTATGTTCTCATCACCATAGTAAGTCTATGGTGATACTTCTCATTTGTAATCTAATGTGCTCTGGATGCACTGGAAACTCTTGGCATAAGGTATTGTGATTATCTGAATATCTGACAATACTCTCTACATATATTCTATGATCCTTCATATTTTTATTCTTAAATCTGCTCATGATTCAAGTTATAATTTTAGCCTAAAAAGATACTAGCATATTGTTCCATGTTCTTAACTGTTACAAACTTAGTATAGTTTGTAAATGATTTAATATGTTGTGGTTTTGATTAACAACTCACTTGAGTTGCATGATATTATGATCATTGTTCATACATATGAACTATTTCAGGACGATGTGTGTTTCACACATGACTCAGACTTTTAGCCATAAATTTTATATTATCTTAAGATTATTAGTTAAAGAAGAGTAAGCCTTGTAAGGCTAACTTAGCTTTCGTACACATGATCTGTTTAGTTGTCATGAGAGCTATGCATATGACCTAGGAAGAGGTTATAAGGATAAAGGATTATCCAGTTATATGGTGCACAGCCACAGTTGATATTACATTTGGATTTATTAGTAGGTTGTGTGAAGATCTATATAAGGTAATGGGTAAGCACTTAGAGATAGATCTTTACAGAATGACCTAAGTTCTTTCAGCTATTTACTTTTCTTAGCCTGTGGCCACTGATCGACAAACAATTTGTCTTACTTTAATACTGGTAAAACCTTTTTCTACTTTTACAGGTTTATGTTTTATTTGTTGGAAGGACTGTTCGCTGTTTTCTTTTGCCTTTCAAGGTTGTTGGATTGAGATATCCGTGGCTTAGTCCTGGTATCATAATACATGTGAGCAGTAACTGTACTGAGGATGGCATCTTCTACCTCTTACTTCCCAACCTCCTCAGTATCTGTGAAAATATTGTACTCTATTAAGTTCAACACCAACCTCTCCTTCTCACCTACACAGGTCTGTGAGACTCTGTCACTCTCTTCTACCTCTGATGTTCAATCTGGACTCATTCCGACAACTGCACAGTCATATACTATGCCTGGAGGGAATTATGGTTTTCTTCACTTTGTGTATATTCACTGTTTTACTAAGATCTTATAGTGAGTTTTCAATGATATTGTAAGTTAGATGGTTGTCACGTCCAACCCTGCTACAATGAAAGAGTTGGCATTTTATGTATACAGATACCTAGTTGAGAAGGGTTGCTTAGATACTAGAGGCTTGGTCAAAGTCTCGACCACTGGGTTTCTGGTACAGTTCCACTCTGACATGAGATAGGAGTATACCCTCTCCCTCCTCCCCTCCACCCCTATTGACTCCCTCATCATCATTCCTCCATCATTCCTACCTCATATCAAGGACAACCTAACTACTACAACCATTGAGACTAGTACTTAATCTGTTACACTCTACTTTACTGTCAATATCTGAGCAAGAGGTCACACTTGTTGCATAAGTTATTGGCCACACTCTCTGGATTATGCTCCCTTCTTAACTGTGTTATTTCTCACAAGTAGGTTATCGAGTGAAAAGGACCTATACAAAAGGCCTAAATTCAAGCTAGTAACTCTGCTGATGAGGACTACAATCGTTGTTTTGTTGGAATGCACTGCTATTCATGACCGACATTCCTTGCAAAGCATACTGCATCCTACCCCCTCAGGTCTTTGTTTCTGTAGGCTCTCAACAGTGATAAAAGTTAAAAGAAAGTGGATTGTTCCAGCTCTGCTCATGCTACCTCTAGATATGCATCATCATTGTCTTGCCCTTCCTGTTTCTGCAGCTTGATAACTGATTGAGGCCACCCCAACCTCACTCTTACTAGTCTCAGTGTCTATTTATCTTCTAGTCTAGTAATGGGCTACAACACCTTTCTGGCACTGAAGTATGGATAAAGTTCTCACACAAAGGACCTAGATAATAGTATTTACACCCCCTCTCCTACTCTACCCTCATCCCCATATAAGCTTGGGGGCCTCACAATGTTCTTACAAGGTGGATGGTTGAGTGAATGCCATTGAATTCTCTGTGTCTCCCATGTCCAGTTGGAAGTTCCACTCCATACCACCTAGCTGGAGGATACTAATGCTACCTTGACACTGGTAAACTTTATTTCAGAAGTAGTTAGTGAGATACTAGTAGGACTCCCTCTCGGGGACCCTGGTCTGGCAGTATTATTGGATCTATTTTGGAATGCCTACAAGATATCTGCCCCGACAACACTCAGCTCCTGCTCTCCTTAGATACCCGCTCTGTGGAAGAAGCTCCCAGTCAGAACATTCAGACTTGGCTTCGGCTACACTTAGTGCTGGTTGACTTCATACCAGAGGGGCTGCGGACTTGGACCGAGGCGGACGCTGGGTTGTTTGATGGTCTTGTAATTAGTTCTCGTGCGGGCATGACTCGGGGATGGCAGGTGCGGGACGGTAGACTTAGTTAGCTTAGAATTAGTGGTATACTGG
>NW_003298825.1:10194-13458 GCF_000151645.1 Tuber melanosporum | reverse complement strand
TCACCGACGTTTCGGCCAAACAAGTAACGACTGCATTAAGTTCACTGTTGGTTCTACCTGAGAGAGTCACTGTTGAGACCAGCAGGAATCGCATCAACTGCAGCCTGCCTAACATGTTCAAAATTTGCGGCTACTACGAGTACGTTAAGGCCAGCCATCTTTGGTCCAAGAATAGGTGTATTTTTATGTCCTGGACAGTTTACAGTATTAATGACCTTGGTGACAAGCATGATAAGGGTAGGCTTACATTCTTGAAGAAGCTTGGTCTTCTGGACTTTGAATTCCAAAAGAATATTGAGAAGGTAACAATTATTGTGTCTAGTGTCCAACTTGCTGATAGAGGTCCAAGGTCAAATTAGAAGGTTGAAGGATAAATTGGAAGTGCAGCCTTTGACAGCCTTTACAATGACATGAAGTAATCCAACTCTGGTGTAGTGATGGTCTCAATGGCTCCACATTATACTCCATCCTTGCTATGAGTCAGGCTAAGCTGACAATCTGTGGTATCAGCTTTGTGGTAGAAAGGAATAAGATAATTAAGGCCATCCTAGCTGCAGGAATGATTTGCTTATGTTGAGATTCCCTGAATATTACAATCTTTGAGGAACACTATCTAGCCAAGAATTGTGGTAAGAGTTTGGGTATTAATTACCACCAACAGACCTGTGGCCTTACTCCTTGTTGTTGGTTTTGCTTTAGTGAACATCTATTATGAGAAGACATGTGTAGTGTGCTGTGCTGTCCTGGAGGTGTTTGCAAATCTTGTGGGCACATCAGATGACTGTGTTAGCTTTGTGATAGATCTAATATTTCAATAGGTACCAATAGTCTACTGACCTCTTGGCTAAGTTGTCTTCTCCTAAACTCACTTTACTAGTAGTCAGTACAACTAAGAATCCTAAGGTGATAATAGAGGAGAAAATCAAAGGAGCCAAAGGTAACAAAGAGAATAAGGTACAAGAGCTTGGGAAGGTTACAAACACCCTTGTGGGTAGAGGTAAGTGATAATAAGGAAGAAGGTAGCACCCCTCAGCAGAAATTAGAGAAGGCCAATGGTAAGGAATTATATACGCCATCCCCTTCACACTCTTCAATGTAAGGAATTCTGAGGAAACCTACCACTGGAGAAACAAGCGATACTTCATGGTTTATGCATCATCCACATAGCTTGATCCTTGCCTATAGCTATTATGGCTAATTAGATCGAAGGAACCCCTCTTTTAATGCTTATGAATAAGATGGCATTAAATTTGAGAAGGAGGCATCAAGAATTGGGTACTTGTATTTTTTTTTTTTTTTATTAGTTAGTTTTTTGTTAAACCTCTAATTGATTTGGAGGGACAATATGAACTGGTAGATGAGGATAGCTGGAATTTGTTTTCCTTCCTTAAGTGGTCAGGTATTATAATATTAGGATGGTCTCATACGTATGGAATCTTTAATGTTGTTAGGCCTGGACCTCGAAGTGCCTGGGTTGGGTGCTGGGAAAAGTGAGAAAGAAGTATACTCACTGGAGCTTATTTTCCACATAATCCTGTCAAGACTCAATTGGATGGGTAGCTTGTAGAGCATGGAGAATCTGATATTGTTTTGAGGAACTTAAATGCTTGATACTGCTATTGGGACACTATCGTGGCTATTTACCGACAAGTACATGTGTGTGGGAATTGGCTACAGCAAGTATTCAGGTAATGCTACTTGAATTTGATTCTCACTACATGGCTGATATATCATTAGTTATTAATGATCAATCTGTACTAGTACTACGTAGAGTATGTCAAGCATGAGTACTTAAATGTAGTCTGCTGTGTATACCTTGTCTGAGCACTCAAGTGGCAGGTCAACCTCGCGAATCATATGATCCACTAAAGACATGCTTGAAAGAAGGTGATTTGGAGAAAGTTGGAGGGTAGGTAGACACTGTGAAGAAGTTGGAGTATGATAAGTAGAAAGATGGTATGAGAAGTGTGGTAGATGCACTCCCACAGGCCTCTGTTAGCAGAGCTCAGTGTGAGTGTTGGATACTGGAGTTGGAGAGGATAAGATTAAAGGTTGCGTGACTGTAACACTATTTCAAATGAAGGCTTGAATGGAAAGAGGACTGCAGGCTGGCCAGATACATGTACAGAGCTTGCCTGTTAAAGGCCCATTTTGGCAACATTTAAAGTAAGTTGTGGGAGAACAGAAATTCTGATATTTTGAGGCTGGTAAGGAAACTGGAGGCAAGAGAGATGCTTCTATCCATGTGCCACCCTTATGGATTATACGCTAAGATGTATTCCAACATCATTAGCGACCTCATTGCACAGCAACTCTTACCTCGAGATTTCACCTATTAAGTATAAATGATTGTTGAGATAGAGGAGGCCCAGGAGATAGTGGAGGTCCAGGAGATGGAGTTTGTTCTTTCCAGGTCACTATCAAAAGCAGGCCAAAGAGAGAATGATATGAGTTATTTGTTCCTGTACTTCTGGAGCAATGGGAATGCATCAACCCAGTAATGTTTGATTGACAATAGCTTATGTCAGGATATTTAGAATTTGCATAGAGCTGAGGTAATGCTTATAACCAAGGTTAATACGCACAGGTATGATGTCATCAAATCATAGCGAATGATACATCTATTACCAACAACAGCGAAGGTGGCATGGTGCGCAGTTTTGCTATGACAGGCTGTTTGATGATACCTCAGGGAGATGCAGTTTGGCTTTTGCTCCCAATGTGTGGTTCATAAAACTATGACAGAAGTGTTGGAGTTAAAATACCATGAGGGATGCAAATAGATGATCCTGCAATCAGTATCGAAGAAGGGTTTGATAATCTTAATATGGACCTGCTATTAGATTTCTTAGTTGCCCACCGATATCCTGCCAATTTATGTCAAGGTGTGTAGAGATGCTAGTCTTATCACTTTGTTCAGTACTGCTGCAACAGATATATTTCTTGTGTCTACTATGATATTAAGGGGGTGGCTTATCAGTCACCTTTATCACCATTCATGTTCAGTACATATGTTGCCAGTATCTTTCAGCTGCAGATGTGATATTTCCCTGCTATCCACCAATCCATGGTCTTCGAAATCGATCACACGTTATTATTGTGTCTGCAAACTCATAGGATGTTACCTAGTATGATACAATACTAGAGAGTTGTTAAATAATTGCGATCACATTGTATGGGGCTGTGAGATGGGGTTCAGTTGTCTTAAGACCCAGCAGATTTATCCCAATTAGAAGATAAGTCATAACTTTGCGGAACAAAGTT
>NW_003298825.1:7917-9863 GCF_000151645.1 Tuber melanosporum | reverse complement strand
TTCTAATAATGGTCCATTCTTAGCAACAATTTTCGTCGTCCCAAGCCCCGCATTAGTTGTCTTAAGACCCAGCAGATTGCATTTAGGAATAGGGAATAGGAAAGAGTGGAGTGGTTGAGAGAGATTCTTTTACCTTCTGAGAATTTGTGAGTTCTTAGGTATAGGTTTCATGTATTTCTTAACTTTTCTTCTCATGTATGTTACTGATTAGATAGGGGGTTGGGTGCTTGGAGAAGAGTATCAGAATAAAGGAGAAGGTATAGAAGTATTGGTAGTTTGGAGGGGTGGGAGACTTAATACTTGGTACCGGCAGTCTACCTTCAAACTGTCTGCTATGGGCTTGAGTTTATAATTGACTATGCATTACATATGAAACAGATTCAGGCTAGATCGCTGTTTGCTCTTGGTCTGTGTTCTAGGCTCCTATTATGCTGGCAAGCAACATTCTGTTAGCTGAATTTGGGGTTTCTCCCATTGTCATACAGGCAAGATACCTGCAGAGGAGGTATTATAGTCAGTTCATCAACTACGAATACTGTGACTAAAATGATTGATTTAGTAGTGTATGGCTTGACTGGAAGAAGGAAGGTATGGTAGCATATCAGCAGGCCCCAGACTAGAAACTTGCCTACCGTCCTTCCATATCAATTCAGAAAGGAAAGGAGGAGATAGCTGTACGTTACTCACTATTGTATAGAGGTCTGTACACATTCTCAGATCTGGTCTTTCACATGGATGGTTTCAAGTTCTCTAAGGTAGTTGGTAGGTGGTGGGTAGTGTTTAGGAGAAGGGCTATAACCTATGTTAATAGGTACTCAGTCACGCCATCTTGGAGCATTGTTGACTAACAACTGTTGTTCTGTAATTTGCACTATCAAGCATGTCTGGGACGTAGCTAAAGGGTGAGTGGTTTATGTATTTCTGCACTGTATTTCCCCTATAACTCTGATTGATAATATATTTCTGAATGGTGATTTAGCGCAATTGTAGGAGGTAATGGTGCTTCTTTTTAATAATTTTTCATGCATCAGCATTGGCTAAGCCTTCAGTCATATGAGTATCACTGGCAATGAGATGGCTGATATTAGTGCTAAAGCTTACATGGGATTACCTTCTCTCTCTGCTGTGGGAGGAGGTGAGCTTTAGTATTGGACATGCCGTACTGGCTTGGGAACAACGGAAAGTGGAGTGGAGACCTGGGCATATTGAGAAATGTCATTAGTAGTATGCCCAGGAGCTTCAGATATCCTAACACCTTCCTGGTCTTACTCAGATAGATTCTTATGTTTGTGGATAATATGCAGTGGGACAGGCTTGGTTGGGCATGTTAAATGCGGAGGGTTGGAGGAGAGAGACATAATGGGACTAAGAGTTCCTATTATGCTAGATAGCCTCCCACTGATGAGGATTTATTTAAAGATTCAGCAGTCAGTAAGTAGAATTCATAATAGTTGAAGTATTAGTGTCTATACTTAGATATTCTATATTATATTAAGGAGGTGGATGAGGAGTTAGTTGTAGTAAATAATCCTTTTGATTGCAGGTTGGTAGTTGAGAAGTCTGGGAGAAAGTTATGTGTACCAAACACTTGTGGTTATGGGTGTTGTAATAAGAGTTATCCGCATTGCAAGCCTGTTCTTCTAAGCACATGCATTCCTAAGAATTGGTTCTTCCTCAATAACCAGGTCAGTAATGTGTGTGGACAAAATTCACTGCGATTCAGCAGAGGAAAGTCTTTGGTGATGACAACCACACTCACCCACCAATCTACTATCATGAAAACTAAAAACAAAATTAAAAGATGTCAATACATAGTTGAAATTAATATTTGGTATACCATCCATCCACGTTAATAATTGCCTCTATTCTATCCACCATTGATCAAGCTAAAGTATCAAAAACCTTTGGGTCAAGATGTTCCCCACAATGACTGATGGCCTCTTCTA
>NW_003298825.1:0-7793 GCF_000151645.1 Tuber melanosporum | reverse complement strand
CACGATGTATTCAGCCTGAGCGTCCCGCACACCCTGACCAACCCTGGGATGTTCTAAATAGCATGTGAGTCTTAGCATTGTCAAAGATAAAACATACCTCTTCTTCTCCAGCCTTTTCTCTAATATTCTCCCATATCTCTGGAAAGTTATAAATAATTATAAACATCAATAATTCACTTCCCAGTAACTCCACACCTAGCAGAAGATGGATCAGGAAAAACAGGCAAAAAGAGGCCATGAGTTTGACTATAAAAACAACATGTTATCGTCTGGCTAATCCCTCTCTCCCCTCTCCTAGCCTTAAGTTCAACACAATTCTTCTTCTATTTCTCATATGGGTGTCTGAAAATCCATTTTCTCCTCTTTCCTCCTCTTCTTTCCACAGCTACCTTATCCCATCACATTTCCTTCCTTCTTCACATCTTCTTTATCCAATGTCTATAAGCTAATATCTCTTCCAACCTCTCTTAAGCTAGATCCACATTTAAATAAACTTTCTCTTGTGCCATCCACTTTCTAACATGCTTTTTTTCAAATCTTCTCTGTACTGTCCTACTAGAAACATTAGGAGCAACTTGCTCAGCAATATCAAAATATGTAGTATGGCAATTTTTAAGAGCTTCCTCCATTGTAGTATCATCCTGTGAGTTTGTAGTTTTAGCATGTCTTCCTCTACTCTTATTCTCCTTACCCTCTTGATGTTCTTTTACAATTATGTTTCTGACAGTAGTGTAGGGGATATTAAAGTAGTGGAAAATTTGCTGATATCTTATCTGAGGCTCATGTAATCCAAGAATCCTCCTCCTGGTAAACTCAGAGAGATTTGAAGAGGGAATAGGTTTTTTGGCATGACTGTGAAGAATAGGAGGTATAGTCTTTTGAAAAAAGAGAATTGAGCAGAATGGTTTCTTCTTGGTTGACTTAGAGCAAGGTTTTTAGGTACTATTGAGAGTGGGGGTGATGAAGAGGAGTGGATTGCCACCACCTGTTAAATCGCGGTTAATTTTGTCAATGTACAATACATAATATCTCTTTTGTTGCATACCTTTGACCTCTGGGGGAACCTTGGCATGTCCTTTCTTTCCTGTCTATGATAAGCAGAACCTATATTGTAATTGGATCAGAGGGGTCTGGTTTGGAAGTAGCAGTTAGATGACTGTGATTATGTTCTATTGGCTTTAAGAACTATACTTATGTTGTGCTAGGTAAAGGAGCAGTATCTTTAGGAGATTTTCAGTATCTGTCACCTGGTCTGGATTGTATCAAGTGGAGGAAGAATATGGTTTATCTCTATAAGAACAACTGTTACTGTTGGGATATATTGTATCTTTCTTTTGTTTAGTCTGTGGGACAGATAATATGAAAGACACATTGATTGTTTTAGCATTTGTTGGTAGCCTAGTCGTGAGATGAGAATATGCATTAATCTGGAATAGTGCTTGTCACTGTAAGCACCCATGAGCCCTTTAATAATATAGTGATTTTTGGATTGTTTTTGGCAGGAGTGGTTGCAAAGAGAAGTTCATTTACAGTGATGTATTTTTACTTAGTATTTATATGAGGTACGGGAAAGACTAATTATGTGCTCATGTCTCAAGTATTTAGTATAAATAAAATCAGATTAAACTACCTAAGTTCTTTCCTACCTTCTTTCTTTAGCCTACAGCTACCTCTATCAGCTTACAATAATTCATGATACTAGGCAGATATCTAGGATCATTTAGTATCTTGGGGTTATGGATTGTAGTGTGGTCAGATGGTAGGCTATTTCTGTTCACACATCTTGTCACTTATGATAAATCCTACAATACCAGAACTTCAGGCTATTCAATATAGTTGACTAAAGTCTCTTCTCAATAAAATATCCATAGCTTCAAGACTATTACCTACCACCAGGTTTCATGGTTAATTGGGGGAGAGCTTAGTTATATTTAGGAGAAGGTCTTGTAATAGTCTTTGGGCAAGTACATGTTTCTTTTTAAGTTTCAACAGAGCAGTTCTTAGTTTCTTATAATACAAAAGACCTATCAAGTCCCTTGATAACTCTACCTTGTATTTCATACAATGTACCAATCCCATCATTCCTCAAGTCAAAAGAGAGGTACCTGTCTTACCCCTTCTTTATAACTTGTGTTACTACAGTCAGAATTCTATGATCAGATTTATCACTATTCAATTGATCTCTGTTCAAGTACCATTTATGACAGTTCAGTCTAGTATCTTCTCTTCTTCTCAGTGGCAATAGCTTTTACCCTGAACCATCTCACTCCTCAGTGCGAGTTTTCAAATTTGCTTAAGTTAGTGACACGCAATTAGTGGCTGGGTCATATTTGGTCATGTATAGGATTCGGTATAGTTACTTACCATGGTTGGCTGTCACACCCATTGCAAGTCAGACCTACCTTCCAGTTTTCTTGCTTTCTATATATGCTTACCCCATCTCTCAAGTACCTGAAGCACTGGTTAGGGGACCTTTTTCTTTCTCGCTTCATTGGCCTTCAGATGGCTCATGGTAGCAGGTGCCTGTGTATAGCTGTTCTCATATTAGTACTCGGCTCTGGCTGTTAGGCCCTGTTAGCTTCTTGATGTTGCGGTTGAGGCTCAGGCACTGTAGCTAGACAGTGGTCATCCACTCTGGCGATTTATATGCCGTGCTGTGGCTCACTGGTGGCTGACTACATGTTTGACTAAGAGGGCTGGGTCAGTACAGTGACATGTAATCAGGTAGCTTGGCTGGAGATCGGCCATTCTCGTAGGAGTTCCGTGAGGACCTTTCTGAGGGAGTGTCATGTTAGACAAACTCTAATTAAGTATTTCCCGATATGGTGACTGCTAAGTACTGTAAAGAAGCCATGCTAATAGCTATCTGTTCAGATAGAAGAATGTAACCTTTGGCTTAGATTTGGCTGGGCTTTTGGGTTGGGTATTCTAGTATATTTTTGTTTCTATAGCTAGGCTGTGGGTATTGTAACAGGAAATGATAGGCAGACAAGGCATCCAAAGTACACATAACCTGAGGAGCTGGAGAAAGACTATATTCAGAATATGACTGTGGATAAGACTGAGGAAAGGACCGGACAGGGAACAGGGCTAGGAACAGAACAGGAAACAGAACTAGAGACAGTGTTAGCACTAGGAGGCAAACCTAGGATAAAGGGAAACTGGATGACAGAGGATAGACTAATTAGTGGACAGGACCGTGGGTGGTTGTTGAATGGCTCAACGTACAGGAAGAGATAACAGGTTACATGAGGAGAAAAAAAAGAGAAAGGAGGAGAAATAAGTAGAAGGCAAGAAGAGAAGAATGGTAAACCAACAGGTACTATATTAAGAAAACATGGCCTTGTCCTAACTAATAAGCTCAGCCAGGTTAACCAGAGCTTATCAAATCATAAGAGACAACTTAGTCAGAGGTTCAAGCTAATTTTTATAACAAAAACAAAGGAAAGAAACACAAGAAAGCAAAGGAAAGGTAAGATAAGAAAAGGAAAGTAAGGGGAGGTAAAATAGTAGTGAAAAAAGAAAGAAAAAAGAAAGAAAAAGTACATATACTATGACAGCTATGGTAGGAGTTGGAATACACCACAGGTGGGAAATTGGCTGTACTAGACTTCATGGTCTGTTACTAATCCTAAATTTCTTTTGTTTAAGGCCGACAGGCAGATGTTAGACTATTTAGGCTATTAGTAAGATCACGGAGTAGTCTCAGCTAGATGTAATTCTACTGTGGAAGAAGGATTATGAGAGAGTATTCAAACTAAAGGTAATATTTTATTTGTTTTTTTTGTATGAGAGGCCTGAGGGACTGGTACTTCACTCAACTTTAGCTATATGGGAAGGTCTTGTAGCTTGACTACTGTACTTAGTTGGGCCCATACTAGAGGAGCTATAGTGTTACTTTGGAGAGGGTGTTCTTTACTGCTAATAGTTTTGTATTTAGTGTTCATGTTGGAGTATGGTACAGGCATATTTGAGGTGTAAGACTGGAGGTTTTGTTAGTTTGTAGTTAGTGGTATGTACATGTAGCTCAATAACCATGGAGTGTACGGGCCTCAGATGTATCATATACCAGTATTAATGATACCAGCTTAGATAACATTAGATTGAACCACCTAAGTTATTTCCAAACTTATATCTTCGCAAATACTACTTACTATTCACATGCTACATGTCACTCTTACAGGAAGCCCGTGACAAGGATAGCATACACTATTTCCTATGGGAGTACTTAAGAAAATAAGAGTATTTTCTTGAGCAACTGGAGACAACTACAAGACAGTCAATATATTAGAGAAGAAGGAAGTAATAACCTGTACTAAGTCTACAACCAGACTTGTTGCCAGTTGAATAAACATATCTTGAAGTGACTCGGATACTGGAGCAATAAATGAGTTAGTTGTTAGATGTAGCCAGTTGCCTGCTGTTGGACTTATATAATTGTCAGGTGAGGGAAGGAAGAATAACAAGTACGGGGTTTACAAGATTTTCTTCTTACCCAAATCACTTGTCTTCAGGTCTAATAATGAATCCTTATCTTTCGTCAGCAGAGATGATTCTGACCATGTGCTATTACTGGTATTGTTAGTTTTAATGGCTACCTTGGTTCAGACTTGTCTGGGAAAGATTAGGAAAATCTCATTCAAGTATTCAACTACTGATATGATAGTTAAGGCCAGGCCCTATGAGATCTTTAAATCCTATTAGTCAAGATTTAATGATAGAAGCTCAATTTGTGTTTTTAAGACTCTGGTACTGTCGCTGTTTGTGAGCTAGGACTCACTATAATCCGGCTTGATCTCCTGTGTAGGATTTAATATTGTAGGTCTATGATTTAGTGTTTCATTTGTTGGATTGTATGGAAGTTTTGATTGTTTTATTTTGCTAAACCTTTATGGGATAATGGATTTAGCTAATTTGGAGCAGCTTAATTCTTTGGTATGACTCTCTAGCCACAGGGTATAGGAAGATGGTGGTAGGTTTGTGGAATTTGTACAGAGAACCTGAAAGACTGGTACTCTGCTTATCTTTGACTACATGGAAAGGTCATGTGACTAGAGCTACTTGACTTAATTGGACTCATATCAGAGAGTCTAAGGTATCGCTTGGGAGAGGACTTTCTTGACTGTTACTGCCTTTGAATTTAGTGTTTATGTTTGGGTATGGTATGGACATGTCCGAGGTGCAGGACTGGAAGTCTAGTTAGTTTGTAGTTAGTGGTAATTTTGGTTTATGGTAACTCTGTACTGTCAGGTGCTTGTTATATGTAGTACTGGCTGTACCAGTACAAATAAAATTAGATTGAATCACATAAGTTATTTCCTACCTTCATCTCTTAGCCTACAGTTACCTCTGTAGGCTCATAATTGTTCATGATCGTATACAGATCTCTAGGCTTGCTCCATATCCTAGCTTTTAAGATTGTTCTATACTCTAATATTGAGTTACTCCTGATTTCACCTCTTGTGATTCATTTGAAATCTTGTAATACTATTATGTCAAGACTTTTAATGCAGGCACTTACTGGCTCCTTTTAGTATAATGTCTTCAGTTTCCTGTCTTTTATCTAACTATATGATTTACAATTATTTAGGAGAAAATCGGATTGTATTTAAGGGTTTATCTTTATCATTCTTAGTGCCTACTCATATATCTTATTGGATTTCAATAAAGTCCTTAGTGTCTCTTATCACTAAACACCTATGGATTTCCTTGATGACTCTTCTGTATCTTGAACATATCATACCAATTGTATCACTTAATAAGTCTAGGGCCTAATTAGTCAGACCTTTCTTGCTAACTTTTTATTTCAATGATCATAATTCTATAACATGTTTTATTACCATTCCTTCATTCTCTCAACATATGGAATTTACAGTAGTTAGATTAGGAGTCTTCTCCTCACTTCAGGCGAGATGAGCTTGACTCTGAATCTTTTACTGGTTGGTGTGAATTTTCAAATTTTTCTAGCCTGTTGTAAGGTGATTGGCTGTCCTGTTAGTACTAGAGCTGGTCTATGGGTTGGAGATAGTTACTGATTATTGTTAGCAGTCACACTTATTACAAGTAGTGCCTAAATTCTATTGTTCTGTGTCCTGTCCTGTCAACCTCTCTTATAATAGTCATCTACTAGGGTGCCATTTACCTATTATCAGTATATACATTTACTAGACTTGTGTGACTCCTCTTCAGGCTAACTCTGACCAACATTTCCTGAATTAGTTGGGTTTTGGCTTTACTGCATTGGATAGTATTGCGTTGACTTCCACTGTGGGTACTGGTACCTCCCTCAATAGAGTTCTCAGATTTGGCTAGTGGGTTCTTCCTGGCTTGACAGTACCGGGTTTAAAACTACAGTTGTATAGCTACTAAGATACTAACTGGTCTGATGATATGACTAATTAGAGGCTATCATGTACTCCAGAGGTAGTTGATCTGCCTGAGTGGCTGAGAAGACTGATTAGGTGCTATAGTACCTGGCCTAGTAGTAGAGTTGAAACTAGACTATAAGGAGGGTGCCTGCAATGGCTGGTATAGTAGGTACCAGGTTAGGGACAATTTAATTGAGTATTTTCAGAGTAGTTAGGCTATACCTGTTGGCAGCTTGTAGATCTGATAGTTATCTCTATGGATAGTGGCTTGCAACTATTGGCTTAAACTTTGTAGAGCTTTAAGTTGCATGGCCAGGTATTTGATTGAGTTCTTTAGTAGGACTCGAGGTATGACAGGTAGAGTAAGGCACTATTAGTTGAAAATCGGCTCTACTGATCTGGATGGTCTGCTATGACTCCTAAGTTTTTTTTGTCCAGTGGTGAGGAGATATTATTAGACTATTTAGAGTACTGATAGGATTATAGAACAGCCTCACCTGGGAGGGCTTTTACTGTAAGGGAGGGTTGAAGGCCATTATTCAGGCCAAAAGGTAGTAAAGTTTTTTTTTTTTTTCTTTTAGCTTGTGATTTTGTACAGGGAATCTGTTAGGTTGGTCACACCTTTAGCTGTAGGCCCTTGCCTGAGTCTTACCTGTCAGGTCATGTGATAATTCATTACTTTAGTAGTACTGGCAATTTTTGATTTAGACATGCCAAAGAACCTGTAGTTGGATTTATGCCAGAGGGCCTATACATATGTGATAGAGAGGATCTTCATTACTATTGATAGTTTTGTATTGAGTGTTCATATTTAAGCATAGCACAGGCATGTTTGAGGTATAGTACTGGAGGTGTAGTTAACTCACAGTTAGTGGTAATTACCAGTGGTAGACTAACTGTAGAGTCAATTGACCTTGCAATTGTCATATGCTGGTGTTTGTAGTACAAGTACAGTCGTGTCCGTTTAATAATTATACCCCAGTCTGGCAACCACAGCTACAATACTTAATGAATTCAACCAGACAAAAAATCAAGATATTGTCTGGGGACAAAATTAACTAGCTGTCAACTGCCGGAAAATCTTCAGTGATGACAACCACACTCCCCCACCAACCCACGATCATGAAAACCCAAAAGAAAATTAAAAAATATAAATACATAGTAGAAATTAATATTTAGTATACCATCTATTAGCCTTAATAATTGCTTCCACCCTATGCACCATTGATCCTGCCAAAGTATCAAAAACCTTTGGGTCCAGAAGTTCCCAACAATGAGTGACAGCCTCCTCTATAATTTTTTTGATCTCATTGACAGGGCCCTTCAGGAGAAACAGCTCAGGATAGTGCTTATGAAGCTTGTCTTTCACCAGAGACCAAACAATTTCAATTGGATTGAGGTCTGGTGAATAGGGAGGAATTTCCG
>NW_003298824.1:215925-239992 GCF_000151645.1 Tuber melanosporum | reverse complement strand
AGAAGTAGTCATACATAGTCACACACCGTAATGAACAATTCTGTTCCTTCAACCCAGTTCAAGAACTCCTCAATTCCCACCTGAGATAACTACTTAAACTGCTATCAGGCTATCCGGAATGATGCCTTCCAAGCTGTCAAAGTTGCCCAATTCCGGAGTACCACTACTGCTCAAAAGCGACGATGCAAGCATATTCCTATCCCTCCAGGTAATATACTTATGGTACATGGAAACATGTTTATTACCAATGTTAGACGATGCAAGAAATTACAACCCCAATGGTGAGGACCTTTCAAGGTCTTATCATTTAATGAGCATAGAGAAAACAACACTGTCCAGATAGATGGGTGCATGTACTACTGCAATACTGCCGTTTTTCACGTCTCAGCTGTCAAACAGTTCCACCCAAATGACAACTCCAAGTTTCCTGGAATAATCCACTCCCGACCCGCACCTATGATCATTGATAAAAAGGATGAATAGGAAGTTGAAGAAATCTGAGACTACTGCCTTTGGCATGGAAATGATTAGTTCTTAGTCCAATGGAAAGAATACCCAACATGCAAAAACAGCTGGGAACCATTAGAAGAACTGAAGCACGCAATGAATATGGTAAACGAATAATGAAAAGACAACATGCTAAGCGAATCCCTTCCTCCAACTATCAATTACATCACAATGTGCTGGATACCAACAATGCCAGAAACCAAGCACTGGCAAGTTGAACTCGAAACAAGGGATAGGTTCTGGGTACCATACTTTGAGTCAGAATTCAAAAGCAGCGATGAGGAAAACCAGGCTATGGAGCAGGCTCTCGACAACATTATATGATTGCCATCCACCATCCGAATACCATAACAATGTCAAACTATGTGGAACTTAATGTGAGGCTACAGCAACAGCTTGTTAGACTGTTGTTGAACTGCGATGTTATCTAACCTGAAGACGATTTCACTCTCCTCTGGATGGACTACTGTCCTGATTGCAATAACGTTTATATAGACGTACAGCATGAACCTGGTATTTGTAACTACTGTGATCTGCATTTCTTTGAGTCTCAATATTTTCTTAGGATTTCCTCTTGTCCCTGATGTGACACTTATGATGAAGAACTCATAGTAGAAACTGAAGCGTTCAGTTTCTCAGAGTCCGCTTTTGATGATTATTAGGTTTTGTTTGTTTAAAAAGTTGTTTTGTTTTGGGGAATGTAACCGGTACAGGTACTCGATTATTGGTTTTGTTTTATGTTTTGTTTTAAGAATCGCTTTGATACTTAGTTTGTTTTAAGAATCCTTTGATACTTGTTTTTGTTTTATGTTTTGTTTTAAGTATCGCTTTGATACTTTGGTTTGTTTTAAGTATCATTTGATACTTGGTTTTGTTTTATATTTTGTTTTAACTATTATCTTGATACTTAATTAGTTTTACCAAAGTCTATCGATTGATACCTTTGATGAGTTTCGTTTACGCTAGACATGAACAGATTTGTGTATTTAAAGACCGCCAGATTCCACGATGGAAAGGGCAGACTTCGACAGACAGTATTTCAATATACTTAGTTGAACAGTTACTTCTTTGTTCCTCATTACACTCTTAAAGCCTCCCTTAGTTCGCAGCTCTTGCCTCCTCTCTGGAAGAGCAGGCTACCTGCCAACTATCATATCTATTACTGATAACATGACTAGCACCTTCCAAACACGTTACCGTATTGATACTCAGTTAGACCATTCTGTTATTAAGCAGCACAATCTTACAATTTCCTAAAATCCCTTCGCCTATGGGATCACCTTGTCCATGCATCTAAGCTGTAACGTGTTCGCAAGGTGCTAATCATGTTATTCAGGTAATAGCTACAATAGTTAGCAGGTAGCCTGCTCTTCCAGCCAGCAGGTGAGAGCTGAAAACTAAAGGAGGCTTCGAGGGTGTACTGGGGAACAAAGAAGTAACTGTTCAACTAAGTATATTGAAATATTGTCTGTCGAAGTCTGCCTTTTCTATCGTAGAAACAGGCTGTCTTTAAATACACAAATCTGTTCATGTCTAGCATGAACGAAACTAATCAAAGGTATCAATCGATACACTTTGGTAAAACTACTTAAGTATCTAAGCGATACTTAAAACAAAACGTAAAACAAAACCAAGTATCAAATGATACTTAAAACAAATCAAGTATCAAAGCGATACTTAAAACAAAATATAAAACAAAACCAAGTATCAAAGCGATACTTAAAACAAAACATAAAACAAAACCAAGTATCAAACAATACTTAAAACAAATCAAGTATCAAAGCGATACTTAAAACAAATCATAAAACAAAACCAAGTCTCAAACGATACTTAAAACAAACCAAGTATCAAAGCGATACTTAAAACAAATCATAAAACAAAACCAAGTATCAAACGATACTTAAAACAAACCAAGTATCAAAGCGATACTTAAAACAAAACATAAAACGAAACCAATAACCGAGTACCTGTACCGGTTACACAAGTACCAAGAATAAGACATTAGAAACTAGAAAAAGCTTCCTGTAATCAGTAATGCGAAGTTATTTACATCACAAAAAAGATATCTTACTACAACTTCTGATACGGACAAGTGCGTAATCCAAGTAACTCTGGATCTTGCCTCAAGATGACTACTAGCCTTGCATATTGAGTACTTGTGTCAATCATGAAAGACTAAGAAAGATGTTGCTTCTAAAGCCAACTCACAGGACTCATCGCTCAGAATAATGTATTGAATTGGATATATTAATACAAACTCTCTACCTGATGGAAAGTTTGCGCAGGCTATTAGCCTCCTCAAACAATCCTTTGATTGTCTTTTCATAGCAGAGCACTGGTATCAGCACTATAAATCATACTTATTACATCTACTTGTTCACTCATCAACTCAAATCACTAACCTATCAAATAACAAATCTCATCATTGCCGCCAATGAGGTGGAATATACTTGCTTGTTCTTTCCACCTTTCCCTCTCTCATTCAACCAGCAATATGTAAGGAGTACTTAATCACTATTTCTATTCTAGGCTTACCCATTACTGGTCTTTACTTTCCACCTTATTCCATTACAGCCCACACGATAGTCATGGAATTGAATGATATTGATTCCATCGATTTGCTTCTCAGTTATCTTAACTGCCACTTTCATTGTGATCCTACCACCAAGAAACCAACTGTAATGTCTAGGGTCCAAGGAAGGTCCCAACTTATCTAGTCTTGGGCAGTTACATAATATATGATCTATCTCTCTAATTCGCACTGCCACAAGGTGGTGGATAGTATACCTGATCATGCGTTTATTACATAAGATATGCAAACACAGTTCCTGTTGACCTTACCTTTTACGAAGAGGATTGCCTTCTTGACAGATAACAAGTATATTTTAGCCATTCATTATACTCCAACTATACAGACCACTCCAGGTATGTGTACATGCGATATCAGCAACACTACAAAGCAGGACCCAACTCGCTTTAAAGTTCAGAGATTAGGCAATCCTGAGATTGCTAAAGAGTACCAAGATTCATGGTCACAGCTACAGCACTTTAGTAATTCCTATCCAAGATCTGAAAGATTTGATATGGACCTATTGGATGCTCTTCTGTATTGTAAGATTCAATGTTTATCGCAGGTAATACTTGGAGCATATATACCGAGTGAGATCAGAAAACAAACAGATAAGACAGTAACCAAACTATCAGCCCGCTATGATATACCTGCAACCCTTTAGCTGATAAAGCTACCTTTACGGGCCTCCTCCCCTAAAAGTCCCATAATTTTGTCCTGCAATCCTTCAATCCCTATCGATAAATTCCTGTACCATTATTCCACAATCTTTTCTCAATTACAAAGCTTTATGCAATTTGAACTCAATATTGCACCAAGCAAAGTTGCCAACACAATCTCTTCTGTTATAACACAATTTGCCAAAGACCATACTGCTGTCCTACTGCTTTCCTGTGATCTAGAGAAGGACTTATTGGCCTCGGGTCTCCTAGATATGATCTCGATGAGCAGGATCAGGTCACAAATTCTTAAAATGTCTATGACAACCTCCCCTGGGCTTGACGGAATTCATATCCTAATGTTTTGACATTTGTTGGATACCAGTTTCCTGTCTGAGCTGTACACACTTTATTATATTTACTTAAGATGTTACCTGTTGTATCACATTCTGGCTTTATAAGGTATTTCTCCAATCAGGCAAGTTTCCGAATGGGATATTCTACTCTTACCAATATTCTTACACTTCACCACTTGATTCAGATACTGATAGCTACTCAGGTGACCTTTCTTGATTTTACCTCTGCATTTGACAAGATTCAGTAGCTACATCTTAAGGATGAACTGGAAAAACAGAATATGTATCCTTTGGTACTGAGGTTGATCTACCAACTAATGTACCACAACATGACATTTTCGATGGTGGTTATAACGTTTTCACAAGGTGCTAATCACGTTAACGATAAAAGATACGATAGTTGGTAGGTGGCCTGTTCTTCCAGAGAGGAGGCGAGAGCTAAGAACTAAAGGAGGCTTCAAGGGTGTACTGAGGAACAAAGAAGTAACCGTTCAACCAAGTATATTGAAATACTGTCTGTCGAAGTCTGCCCTTTCTATCGTAGAAACAGGCAGTCTTTAAATACACAAATCTGTTCATGTCTTAACATGAGCGAAACTAATCGAAGGTATCAATCGATACACTTCGGTAAAACTCTTTAAGTGTCCAAGCGATACTTGAAACAAAACATAAAACAAAACCAAGTATCAAACGATACTTAAAACAAACCAAGTATCAAAGCGATACTTAAAACAAAACATAAAACAAAACCAAGTATCAAACGATACTTAAAACAAACCAAGTATCAAAGCGATACTTAAAACAAAACATAAAACAAAACCAAGTATCAAACGATACTTAAAACAAAACCAATAACCAAGTACCCGTACCGGTTACAGTGATTAATAGTGATGTATCAGTACCCACTCCCCATTACTGTGAACTACTACAGGGCTCCCTACTTTCACCAATCCTCTTTAGTCTCTTTATCAACAGTTTACTCAATACTCTAAATGACCCACCACCTTTACACTTACCCTCCACTATCTTCTTTACTGATGACAGTATTCCGATAGCACCTACTATCATCCACTCACTGCAACCTTTATGTATGGTATCATGGTAGGCCTCTTGTCATGCCATGTGTAACCGGTACGGGTACTTGGTTATTGGTTTTGTTTTATGTTTTGTTTTAAGTATCGCTTTGATACTTGGTTTGTTTTAAGTATCGTTTGATACTTGGTTTTGTTTTATGTTTTGTTTTAAGTATCGCTTTGATACTTGGTTTGTTTTAAGTATCGTTTGATACTTGGTTTTGTTTTATGTTTTGTTTTAAGTATCGCTTTGATACTTGGTTTGTTTTAAGTATCGTTTGATACTTGGTTTTGTTTTATGTTTTGTTTTAAGTATCGCTTTGATACTTGGTTTGTTTTAAGTATCGTTTGATACTTGGTTTTGTTTTATGTTTTGTTTTAAGTATCGCTTTGATACTTAAAGAGTTTTACTAAAGAGTATCAATTGATACCCTTGATTAGTTTCGTTCATGCTAGACATGAACAGATTTGTGTATTTAAAGACCGCCTGTTTCTACGATAGAAAAGGCAGACTTCGACAGACAGTATTTCAATATACTTGGTTGAATGGTTACTTCTTTGTTCCTCAGTACGCCCTCGAAGCCTCCTTTAGTTCTCAGCTCTCGCCTCCTCTCTGGAAGAGCAGGCCACCTGCCAACTATCGTATCCATTACCGATAACGTGATTAGTACCTTGTGAACACGTTGCATTTTTTTAACCTCAGCAAGTGGTTAAGAACCTGTCCCCGGATTTAGGCCTGATCAACCTATCGATATCCACCTCAGAATGCTAGCGGAGAGAAGCGGCAGAATTTCAGTATATTCGGCTTCATCTCAAACTCAAGATAGAGTCTTTGACGACCAGGAGTGGGAAGCAAATCCCACGGCAAGACCTTACTAGGAAGAAACAACCCCGGCGCTCTGCTAAAGAGCCCGGCGATCCGGCAAACACGGAAGATACACAACCTCCTGGAGACTTCCCTTCTACTCCAGCAAAGAAGCCTTCCTTTGAACTCCTAAACGACTCGAATCTAGTAGCGATTCAGATATGGCTAGCACAGGAGGAGGGCCTTCTGGAGGAGGGAAATCTCGGGCAAGACCTGAAGCAGAGGAGGTACCCGCAGCATTTGAACCCCCTAAGTTTAAACTTCACCTCCCAGCGAAATTCACAGGCGAAGGGAAAGACCTCAAACCTGAAGCTTTTGAACGATGGGCCACAGAACTCTCACATTTCCTACTCTTACAAGGAAAAGATGTGGAAGACCCTACAGCCGGACTTATCATTGGATCATTCTGTGAAGGAAAGGCAACCGACGCATACCACCAATGCTATAAGGACTTCGGCGGGAATGTAAGATTAAGAGGATCTACAGTTCTCGATTACTTGAAAGGACGATTCCAATCCTCTATAACCAACGACCTCCTATACAACAAATTCAACCAGCTCCAGCAAGTTAACAGAACACATATCAAGCGAATCACCGATGTGGCCACAGACCTAATAATGTATAAGGATCGAATGGAGAGAGGAAGTATCTCCAAATACATCCTGAAGCGACGATTCTACGACACTATGCACCCTACCCTCCGGCGAGAGGTAGAACCACTCGAGGAAGACGGCGATGATATTGCAGTAATAATTGCTAGAGCAGAACGAAAGGACGCCATTCTCCATGAGACCAAGGCCTACAAAACACAGACATCCTCTAATAGGAACAGCCAGCCACGACACAAAGCCTCCAGCAACTCTGAAGCCGATACCCCACGAGTTTTCAAGAAGAAAAAATCCTCCAAAGAATCGAGACGGCAAAAGGGAGAATGCTTTGAATGTGGAAAAACAGGACACATGGCAAAGAACTGTCCTGCGAAGAAAGGAAAAGGAAAGGCTATAAAAAAAGAGGTATCGGCCAACAATATTGAAAGCGATTACGCTCCATCCAGTGAATATGAAGAGATCCACATTGGGTACATCGATGTGGAATGCAACAGTGTTCGACCTCCAGCTACATTCAAAACACACACTGCTCTAGAAGGCACTATCCTGATCAATGGCAAAAAGGCTCGAGTCCTATTCGACACTGGTGCAATCGGAAGAGATATGATCAGTAATGCCTTTGTCTCTGTCCATGGACTCCCTACCCGAGACCTTAACCAACCCATACCAGTCAATATGGCAGTAAAAGGATCACGATCCACAAGCCATAAAACCTGTAGTGCGACCATTCGACTTGGTTCTGCAGTCCTACCCCCCCAGGAAATGCTGGTTGGAAATTTAGCCAAATACGATGCCCTAATAGGCATGCCCTTCCTGAAACGTCACTGACTCGTCACAAAGCTATAATCAGGTGTGGGGCATCAACTATCGATTTCCCAGATCAGAAGGTCAGAGTCTCATGCAAGCCAACAAGCGGAGAATACCGAGCTGCAGTCTGTGAAACAACTGCCCTACGACTATTGGATGAGTATTCTGATGTTTTCCCTGACCAAATACCCGAAGAACTACCACCTATGAGAGAAGTGAATCACCACATCCGCCTCCGAGACCCTTCCAATCTCAAGAACCAACCCACCTACTCTATTCCTGACGCATACAAAAGCCCACTTTGTGATTGGATCAACCAACAACAAAGAAGAGGAGTCATCTACCGGGCAGAAGCCCCTGGTGCCGCTCCTATGTTTGTTCAACCCAAAGCAGATGGCAAAAAAATCCGCCCCTTGGTTGATCTCAAACTACGGAATGAAAATACGGTTATGGACAGCTCCGCTATCCCAAACCAAACCCAGATCCTAAATGCAGTTGGACGGGCTAGATTCCGAAGTAAGATTGACCTAAGCGATGCCTACTTCCAAACAAGGTTAGACCCAGAAAGCGAATGATACTACAGTTTCAAAACACCCTTCGGAAGTTTCATTAGCCGAGTTATGTTACAAGGTGATATGAATGCGCCCGCCACCTTTATGCGAATTATGGAAAACCTCCTAAGCAAATACCTCCACCATTTTGTTTGGGTCTACAGTGATGATATTCTCATTTTCTCGAACACCATAACAGAACACGCCTACCATATAGGTTTGGTTTGTACCAAACTTAGGGAAGCTAAATTTTATGCTAGCAGAAACAAATCAATCCTATTTGCCGATAAACTCGATATCCTAGGACATGTTATAGATGATGAAGGAATACACGCAGCCCCAGGAAAAATAGCCCGTTTAACGGAATGGTCAATACCCCAGAATCAAAAAGAACTCATGCGATTCCTAGGACTAGTCAACTACATTTCCCAGTTCCTCCCACACCACGCCACTGTGACAGCGCCGCTCACAGACCATACCGGCAACGCAGAATTTGCCTGGACCCACACTCATGACCAAGCCTTTACCAACATCAAGGATTTGATTAAAAACGCCAACGTTATTCAACCTATTGACTATAGTAAACCAGAACCGATATGGTTGATTACTGATGCATCGGGTGTTGGAGTTGGAGCATGGGTTGGGCAAGGGGCCTCCCATGAAACGGCAAGGCCGGCGGCATTACACAGCAGAAAGTTCACCAACTCACAGATGAACTATGGAACAACAGACAAGGAAGCCCTTGCTGTGATTGATGCTCTCGCCGCTTTCAATCACATCCTGATGGGCAATACCTTCACTATTGTTACCGACTACCAACCGCTCACTAATCTTAAAACAGAAAAGATACCGGGAAGAAGAAGAACAAGATGGATAGGCGAGATCAGCAAATACGATGCAAAAATCATCTATACCCCTGGAAGAACGAACTATTTAGCCGATGCTCTCTCCCGCCTATACGAGAATCAAGACCTTGCAAACCCTCCCCTTGTTCACGACCACACAAGACAAAGCGAGGACAGCCCTGACGACACCTCCTATGAACAAGAACCGTCAATGGCTACCGCCAGCTCTGCCGCTCCCTCCAATCCTTTCTCTTACACCATGTACAGTGCTGCCGGAACAGAACGAGGAAAGGACATTGATGAAGAATGGAAAGACAATTGCACGCTCCGCAGCACACCTCCTCACGAACTTGAACAAAGCAGAACCCACTGGTCCCACTGTTATCACGACACCTGCCCTTTTCACCAAACTGAGATCAAGTTCGGCAACAGATACCAGCGACCGTACTATATGCCAGCTGATGATTCCAAAGACACCAGCTTCGATACCGCAGAAGGAGAAGAAGAAAGGATCGATGGAAATGAGCCAACCCAACACGCTCATGTCCTTAATCCTGCTCCAACGCGATGCCAAGGCCTTGAAGAACTCGAACAAGCAGCAGCCTACGTGGATGCAATGTCGTATTTACAACCCCCACAGTCAGCCCCGCCATCCTCCCCTCCCATGATCGATTCACGACCACTATATGGTGGACCCTTACGAGTATACAACAATGAAACCATTGTCTCGGTCATACCCCCTACTATTCCCGAGCATCGGCGTCAACTCTTTGAAACCTTTGAGGAACAGGAAGCCCCTATCGAACCAACAAGAGGATCCCTAATCGAGGATGAACGAGATGTTAGATCAACCACAGAAGAATTAACCTCCTCTTTCCGAAGCCAAATGATAGCAGGATACCGCCATGATCCGATTTACTTCAAAGCCATGGATGCCTCCAGGCTTGGAGACCTCGCCCCCTACAACATATCCAATGGAATGGTCTTTACCAGCACCCGTTATGGAGAACATTGCCTATACGTACCAAAAGGACATATGTTCAACGGAATGACGATTAGAGAATATGTCATATCCGAGATTCACAACAAAGGACACCATAGTGCAGATCGCAACCTCCAATATGCCTCAGAATATGTCTACTGGCCTGAAATGCGAAAGGACTTCCGCGATTTTGTCAGGCAATGCGAACTCTGCCAGGCAAATAAGAAGTGAACACAACTTCCTGAAGGGAAAGCACAGACCCTCCAACTACCATGTGAAATATTTGAATCCTATGCCATCGATTTCGCAGGACCATTCAACAAGTCCGCCGGATATGACACCATATTGGTAGCTGTGGATCGATTCTCTGGATACACCTGGTTAATACCAATGAAGGTCACCGACTCCTCCAAAGACCCCTGGAATAACCTACAATGACACTTATTTACCCCCCACGGGTTCCCCTTATCTATTGTCAGTGATGCTGATCCCCGCTTTACCGCCAGATTCTGGAAGCAAACCTTAACCTCTCTCGGAATAAACCACATTATGGCTGCCCCCGGACACCATGAGACTAATGGCCAAGTAGAACGAAAAATCCGCGAGGTCAAGACCGGGATTAGGAACATGATCAATGAACGACAAACCAACTGGGAACCAGCCCTATTTGAACTAGCCGCATATATCAATGCCGGATTTTCAGATACCCTGGGAATGTCACCATATAAGGCAGTCTTTGGCCGCCAATACCCTCTCCTACCTACAACTCTATTCAAGAACTCCTCAGTCCCTGCCTCCGATGACCATCTAAACCGCCACCAAGCAATTCGGAACGATGCCTTCCAAGCTGTTAAGGCTGCCCGATTCCGAAGCACCACTACTGCCCAGAAACGACGTCATAAACATGTTCCCATCTCACCAGGAGACATGCTCATGGTACACGGTAACATGTTTATTACCAATGTCGGACGCAGCAAGAAACTACAACCCCGATGGCGAGGACCCTTCAAAGTCATATCCTTTGACGAGCATACAGAGAATTACACTGTCCAGATGGATGGACGCATGTACCACCGCAATACTGCAGTCTTCCACACCTCAGCTGTCAAACGATTCCATCCCAATGACGACTCCAAGTTTCCTGGAAGGACCCACTCTTGGCCTGCACCTATCATCATCGAGAAGAAGGATGAATGGGAAGTTGAAGAAATCAGAGACCATCGCCTTTGGTATGGAAATGATCAATTCCTAGTCAAATGGAAAGGATATCCGACGAGCGAAAACAGTTGGGAACCACTGGAAGGACTTGAGCACGCTATGGATATGGTGAACGGATGGTGGAAAGACAACATGCCAAATGAATCCCTCCCCCCAACAATCAATTATATCACCATGTGCTGGACACCTACAATGCCAGAAACTGAGCGATGGCACGCAGAACTCGAAACTAGAGATGGATTTTGGGCACCACACTTTGAGTCAGAGTTCGAAAGTAGCGATGAGGAGAATCAAGCTATGGAGCAGGCTCTCGACAACTTTATCTAGTCACCAATCACCATCCGAATACCATAACGATGTCAAACTATGTGGAGCTCAATGTGAGGCAGCGACAACAGGTTGTTAGACTGTTGTTGAACCGCGATGCTATCCAACTTGAAGACTACTTCGAAATCCTCTGGATTGACTACTGTCCTGATTGTGATCATGCTTGGATTGACGTACAGCACGAATCTGGTATTCGTGACTACTGTGATTTAGATTTCTTCGAGTCTAAGTGTTTCCTTAGAGTTTCCTCTTGTCCTTGGTGTGATACCTATGATGAAGAGTTTTTGGCGGAAACTGAAGCCATGAGTTTCTCGGAATCCGCCTTTGATGATTATTAGGTTTTGTTTGTTTAAACAGTTGTTTTGTTTTGGGGAATGTAACCGGTACGGGTACTTGGTTATTGGTTTTGTTTTATGTTTTGTTTTAAGTATCGCTTTGATACTTGGTTTGTTTTAAGTATCGTTTGATACTTGGTTTTGTTTTATGTTTTGTTTTAAGTATCGCTTTGATACTTGGTTTGTTTTAAGTATCGTTTGATACTTGGTTTTGTTTTATGTTTTGTTTTAAGTATCGCTTTGATACTTGGTTTGTTTTAAGTATCGTTTGATACTTGGTTTTGTTTTATGTTTTGTTTTAAGTATCGCTTTGATACTTGATTTGTTTTAAGTATCGTTTGATACTTGGTTTTGTTTTATGTTTTGTTTTAAGTATCGTTTTGATACTTGGTTTGTTTTAAGTATCGTTTGATACCTGGTTTTGTTTTATGTTTTGTTTTAAGTATCGCTTTGATACTTAAAGAGTTTTACTAAAGAGTATCAATTGATACCCTTGATTAGTTTCGTTCATGCTAGACATGAACAGATTTGTGTATTTAAAGACCGCCTGTTTCTACGATAGAAAAGGCAGACTTCGACAGACAGTATTTCAATATACTTGGTTGAACGGTTACTTCTTTGTTCCTCAGTACGCCCTCGAAGCCTCCTTTAGTTCTCAGCTCTCGCCTCCTCTCTGGAAGAGCAGGCCACCTGCCAACTATCGTATCCATTACCGATAACGTGATTAGCACCTTGCGAACACGTTACACCATGTCCTTTAACATTTCAAAATGTGGTCATCTCTCTACCAGAACTATGCAGCAATCTTTCTCTCACAGAACTCTCTTCCTTGGCAACTAACTGCTTCCTAAAGTTTCCTCTTACAAATACCTGGGAGTTATATTCAACAATGATGGTATTAATTATCAGGCACAAGTAAAGCCTCTCGCAAGCCGTATATCTAGTCTCCAAGGTGTAATCAGTTAGTCCTCAGATACTTGATTTCCTTGCATATGATATAATATTTTCAAAACTATTTTGACTTCTACCATGCAATATTTACTACCCCTCTTGTATGCTCACCACTTGAACCATAGGAAATTTGCAGGATTGTCTCTTCTTAAATAAACCTATTATGATTGCATCAACTGGATAGATGGAGGAAGTGCCAAACGACCACACATTACAGCTAATCTCGTGGGCCTCTTACCCTTCAAGCATCGATGTCTATATCTATTTACCCGGTTCTATCATTATATGGTTATCACTGATAGCAATAATCCAGTCCATACAATACTCTATCAATTGAACTAACAATTACTTCCACACTCCTCTAGCAAACAACATTCTTTATATATTCTGCTTTCCCAGTTCTCCCAGCCTCCGGCCCTGTATCAGAAAGCATTGAACAACTTGTCAGAGGATGCTCAACCTCTGACTCGGCATGACCTTTCTCTCATTCTGTCATCTGACAAGAGGAACAAGATTGATCAACTGTCACCTAATACAGCAAAGCTGGTACGAATAATACAGCCTACCACACAACGTGCCAGTATGGATTGTGATGCACTACTCTGTATACATGCAGTAGATTAATCAAAATTCTTAGTGTGGTGGTACAGTCTCTTTGGTTGGGGTAGAAAGTATTCTTATGGAAAACTCTTTAATCGTGAACATACCAATTGCATGCCTTACCACCCTACTCTCTTATCTGTTGAAGAGGTTGCCAAGTACCAACTTGATATTACCCTTCTGAGTGATCAAATAAAGTCCGCAGTCATGAACATTTTGCTCAATGAGCACTCATGGGTGAAGGAAAGAATATTGTTCAATTTCTGGTACTCTTCTATAGTTGAGCATTTGGAATTTGCCTTGTTGCTATACTACAGTTTCTTTCTCCATATTCTGCTGCTTAATCTATTTTTCTTCACTTGATTACTACTGAACTTTCTTACTGTTTGGGATTTCAACTGTTCTTCCTGATTAATAATGTTTACAACTTTGCTTCTATGTTTTCACTATCCTAGTGTTGATTGAGGTTTCATTTAGGTTCAGTATAAGTTTATCTTTCTGCATTGCATTTTCTCCCTTGAGTTGTTGTTTATCATACCTCAAGTATTGGTTGAAGTTTTCACTCTTAGTAGTCATAAATGAAACTAGTAAATTCAGACCTTCCTAGACAATCTCTGTCTACAGAAATGAATTTTGGTTGGTCCAGACAATTCTGAAGTCTATCAGATTATCTCCGCCCAATACATGGCATCTGCTGTGTGTCACTACCTTATATCGTATGCAAGATAATTTTCTGTATATCTTCCTTGCTGAACTTAGGTGGACATCCAGTACGCTTACTGTTGGAAGGTGAGCCTTAACTCTTTATCCATAAATATATTGTCCAACAGGTATGCTATTCACTTCCCACCTTTTTTGAAATTTCTTTCAATAGTGGAGGGGCACCTTTTTCAGTTATGTTATCACGAAGAGTTACTATACGCAGCCATTTATCGCAGGTAGTTTCTTTTCGGTATATGTTACACTGGTAGTCAATACGGGCGCCACAGGTTTTCATGGTTACAGAATTGGTATCATGGAGTAGTTGTATCTGGATATTGAACTTGTCAGATTAAAAAATCTCTCCCTCATATAAAGCTTGAATAAGAACAGAGAAATTACTGACACAGTACTTACTTTTAACCCTCTTGAGAATGGCACTTATGAGAAGTAAATGCAATTCATACAGGCTAGGTGTGGTGGAGCGGTTGCCTCTTTATAGATAGAGGTCAGTGATGGACCTTTGATTTCAGCACAGATAGGCGATCTGGTATCATGAAAGTTACTAGACATAACCGCTTCTGCCACATGACACCGCCCCACCCCACAAAATGTTAATCACTTTCGTATACCCCCGAGTACAGCACCCGACACCTCAACAGCAAGCTCGGCTCTACGTCAGATCTAGTAACTACTTATAGGTCTTATAATTTATTTCCTCCACCACGCCCGACTGTTACAATACCCGACCCTTTCCGCTACCTTATAGATGGCTTTAACTTTTAAATATCAACTTCCACTGACACAACTTGTTCAATCATAAATCGCCTCCTCCTGCATCTATGCTAGCTTTCTCTCCGCCTACCTTCCCCCTGAAAACCTGCCTTTTATTTTTTTTGTGCCGGTGCGACGCTCTTGACTTATGAGCATATATTACCGAGCCATTCTGAACCGAGCTCCTGCTCCGGTGATGATGGGTGGCTCAGACCCGTTATTGGCATGAGCTCCCGTTTGGACTCGGAGAAGGCGTTTTAAATACATTCAAATGGTGAGATCCTCAATCCCAGTAAGCCCCCCATTGACTGCTAGACTGCGTGCTTTTGTTTGACGCCCTTTCCATCACATCCAGATACAGCACCTAGAAGTACTGAATTCATGTGCTATGCCTACAAAATTTGGTTTTTTACCCTCCCATGACTTGTAACATGCTTCCTTGATCCTAGTTTCTATTTTCGGCACATCTCTCAGATATTTCTGAGTTTTTCTTTTGTGGAAGTGGTTATCAAATCTCATGTTGAGCGGATCTGAGATCGAGCTGTCGGGGGCATGGGTGATCCCGCTACTATTGTCCCCCCCGCACCCTAACCATGCATGAGTACTGTACCGTACTTGTGTAACTACATCCGCTAGCGTAGCTGATGGGATGCCCCGTAAGTAAGTGACCAAATGGCCTAGGACCCGAAAATCAAATCCAAGTTTTCCCGTTGATCCATCTTTGGCCTCATCTGGCTCGTCCAGGATTGGGCCCAGAATCTGTATTTCAGGCTAAATCCGGACTCTGGGGCCGGTGCTCAAGATGTAATTGGTTGCGCCGGACTAGGACTGGATTTTCTTTTTCCCACATGACCAACATTTTTAACCCGGACTTTCAAAGTCAACTCGCGCTAAACACTAAAGAAAGGTTTTCATAACCCACAGCACCACCAGAGCATCTTCCCTTCCGCTCATCTTTACAGGTTTTTGACAAATATGATACCCAAATTTGGAAAAACAAGAGGCGTGTGTCTGGCTGCCGCGCCGGACCTTCGTTTTGACCCTAGTTATCGGGGCCTCTAGAAAAACCCTGGTTTGCCTTGGAGTTGCATGTTAGGTAGACCGTAGACTCCTTCTCCCTCTAAGATATTGAAATTTGATCTTTGTACTACACAATTGTCTTACTATACGATCCGACCAAGTGTCCCGACCACTGTCTGTACACCTTGTTGTTGAAAAAGCTATAGCAATGTTTAGTTTTGTTATTTAATATGTCTACGGGTGTGGACGGAGTAGGAATTGGAAGGAGTGGCTTAAGAACAAAAAGATAATTAAGCTTCAGGGGAAAGTGAGTCTTTTTCTAGCACACTCTTTGTGTTCAACATTCTGCAGATACTATATCTTATCAGCGATTGTGGGCAAATTTGATGGCAGGCTAAACGAAAGCTATTTGGGGCAGGCGGGTGTTCCAGACCATCCCCGGCGCCCAACAAGGTGCGGATGGGCTACGTATTATTTGAATCATGGATAGGGTCTCTACAAGCACAAGCATATGACGAGTGATCCTAACCCCCTAGTCCCTTCCGTGTTAGCTATAGCCAAACCTGTCATGGCGTTTACGAGAACCGCCTGGCGGTACTGTGGGATGCTAACTTTTCGAACCGAGAAACCCAGGCCGCGCTGGGCATCTGTTTCCTTTGCCGCGTCATCTTGCAGCTTTCCCATCCCATTAGCTGGGTTTGGCTTAGATTGCAGGAGGATTTTAGCAGGGCAAACTTGAATTACCAGGCCACCACGGACTTTAGGAGCTATGATCAATTTTCCCTGCACTGGCGATCCATGGTCGTGACTGGCTATTGTGGGTCACTGGTTACGTTACCCCTCTTTGACGGTAATACAGTCCCAATGGGTGACGTTCAGGCTCTGCAGTTTTCGTACACATACCACTTTCCAGTTGCCATTTGCTGGATATGGAGGTGGCCACCAGAGCCCTGATACTACCTACAGGGGTGGGCCGTTACCAGCACCCACCAGAAGAAACCTCGCATGTCCCACGTCTTGATAATCCTATAGGCCTCGCCGGTGTGTCAAGGCAGTCTGGACAGAAACTAAGATAGTGGCCCATCCCATATATCCTGCCAGACACTGACATTCAAACAATAAGGATATGATAGGTAGAGAGTGTCTTCGATTCTTGTTCTTTCTGCGCTGCTGGAGGTGTCCTGTATATACACAAGCTGTTCCTTTGCAGACATCTTCCCTGTCCATCAACCTTTCAGAATTCCATATCCATTTTCCATCGTGATGCCACACAATTCCTTTCGCACAACTCCTTCAAACTTCCTCTCGAACCATTCCCCTAGACTATAGCTGTTCCAGGCAATCCTGATACCTTTGTGCTTCTTCTCCGGTTTCCTAACTTTTATAGTGTGACACCCGATTGTCTCAAGACCTCCGGAGCGTAATCTGTGACCTCCAGTATCTCTAGTGCTAATCCCGGAAACTTCCCAATCACTTCTTCTTGCACTAACTTCCAGTTCACACACACCCTTATACGCTTGCCCTTTCCTTAGCTTGTTCCGCCACTGCGTTATCAAACCATCAACAAACTTTTCCTTATCCTCCGATATCCTACTCCCCAGTAAACATCACACCACGGAAGCTTCGTGATTTTCAAAGACATTGATCTGATCTTAGGGCAAATGTAGACACAGTGTGTTGAACATAGCTGCTCGCCATGCCAGCAACTATCACGACTGCCATAACTACTACAACTACCACCCAACATGCCGTTCACGCCACTACCCATCATTCATCCACCTGTCCATCCATTCGTCCGTCCATCTGACCGACCGTTCATACATTCGCCCGTTCATCCGTCCATTGATTTGCTTGCTCGATTGTTCACCCGTTTGTTCTCCACTGGCGTATCCAGTCACCGGCATCACTACCCATCCGCTCGTCCATCAATTTGTTCGTTCCTGTCTGTTTGTTCCCCTCCTGCCACAATAAAGGAAGTGGTGGACGTTCTCGTTATGCGCCTTGGAAAGGCGCTTCCAGTGGGGAAGGATGTGGACGTCGGGGGAGTTGTTGCCATTGGGAGTCATGGTCTTTATCCCTTTATTTCCTTTGTTAGCGTGGGAAGCAGGATGAGCGCGGAAAGCAGCGGGAGCGCGGAAGGCAGTGGGAGTGTGGGAGGTAGCAGGGGAGCGCGGAAGGCAGTAGTAGCGTGGAAGGATATTGGAGTGTCTTTGGGGAGCCTGTTGTTTGCTTGTTCATTCTTTTGTTAGCACAAGAGCACACGGGATGGAATAGAGTGGGTGAGATACCGGTATGAGATGGAAGGGAAAGGTAGGAGAGGAAGGATAGCTGATCGTTGCCGTTTATTTATACTCCTGTCTTTTCCTGTTAGTTTAGTTAGTGTCGTGGATTAGAGAGAGTTGAGAAAGTGAGTTGTGGAGAGAGTGAGTTGTTAGAGAGACAGAGAATCGGAGAGAGAAAATCTTTCATACCCCTCTTTAGTTGACTGTCACCTGAAAGCCTTGGTGTTGAGAATTACTCCTCTGAGTTGATGTGTCGCAAGAGAAGTGTCTAGGCTTCCTACTCACTATTGTGTATACTGGGTTGTACTGGGTGGTATGTGGAAGTGTGTATTCCATATCACTAGTCATGTGACTAGGTTTGGGCATGACTATAGACCGTTCTTGTTTCGCTTAGCTAGCTGTAAGACTTAATTAATAATCTTCCACTGCACAACAAAAATGACCAATTGGTAACAGGTTATGAGCCCAGTCTGCTACTTTGATTCTTCTTTGAAATAAGAAAATTTCTTCCTCTTTTCAAATCCTTCCTTTCAAAAAGTTTCTCTGTCTCATTTATTCTTCCATACCTTTTTCCTCTGCACACCCGCTCTACACTTCCACTCCGCACTCCTTCTCCGTATAGCAAACAACCTACACCATGTCTTCTGCCTCAAGCACTTTCACCAATCTTGAGAAGGGGACTTACCGGTGTAAATACAGCGAGACGGCTAAGCTCAACCACATAAACCATAGCCAATGGCGTCATGATATAGAGTTCTTCCTACAGCCTGAGCAGGCCTTGTCGATTGTTTTGGGAGAGGAAGTTCACCCGCAAGGGCCAAACACTAATTCAAATAACTTTGACAAGCGGGCTGACATTGGTGCAGCCATTATCCATGCCTCTTGTGAGTCCTCAGTTAAGGCCTATCTCCATGGCTTGAGGGACCCACATGCAATGTGGAAGGAGTTGAAGATGAAACTTGACACTGCAAACTCCCGTGCAGGGAGAACTGCAATTCTATGGAAGTTCAACCAACTACGCCCTGCTCCAGAATCCTCGGTTGGTGACTATATCACTCAGCTCCTTGAGTGTAGCAAAGAGCTTAGTGGAACTGAGCAGGCAGTTCCAAAAGAAACCTTTATCAGCCATCTCTTAACAATCCTACCGAAGTCTTTCGACTCACTAATTGATATAAGCACCCATCGACCAGAAACGGAACAAACATCTGACTGCGTAATCTCCACGCTCATTGAATGGGAGGTTGCAAGCAATACTCGAGAAAGTAAAACCAAATCAAGAAAGACGAGTTCCCCCGCTACCGCCTTAACTGTCTATACTCACAGGGGATCTCGAGGTAGAGGTAGCTTGATATCAATGAGTACCCCCTATCGCTCTCGTCCACAAGGTCGTCCTTCCTTCAGTCCTTCTACTTATAATCGTAGGGGAGGTCCTGCTTTTGGCCCTACTTGTTGGTATTGCCTACATCCAGGTCATCGGCAAGATAACTGTGATCTCCATAAGCGAGTGGAGGAGGCTAAGAGGGAGAGGTATGGTGTAAGATCTGGTGGAAATGGGAGACAAGAGGGAGATGAGGCCGGAGCTGCATTTGCCTCTGTCATAGCACTTGCTGGCTTTGTAGTCAAGAGAAGTGGTACAACAGGTTCGGATTTTAGAACTTGGATTGTTGACTCTCAAGCCAACCATCACCTATGCTGTGACCGTTTGGCCTTCTACACTCTAAAGTGACTTCCGAAACCAATTATAGTCTACCTCAGTGATAGTTCACCAGTCTTCGCTACCAGCTCTGAGAATATCACGATCCCTCTCTCTAGCTCGATTGTCTTTCAATGGAGAGCCAAATAAGCTTCCGCAATGGTTCTTGATTTATTAAGCATAAGTGCTCTGCCGAAGAACAGCTTGCTGCCCTACAAGATGGACTCTATCATATCACGGTGGGAGAAGTGAGAGATAGAGCTTCTCTGTTGGCTACTGCACTTGCCACTTCCTTACCTAGTTTTACTCTGTGGTACCAGCATTTGGCTTTCTTGAACAATAAGTCCCTTTCAGCTTTAATACCTGAAGAAGCCTATCAGAGAAATGAAACAGACCAGGAAACTCTCTGCCAGGTATGCGTTAAGGCGAAGCATACTCAGAGGTTTGAGAGAAAACTGCAGCCAAGAGCCACAAAGTCTTTTGAGCTCTTGCACTCGAACTTGTATAGTCCAATCCACCCTCTATCTAAGTCAGGTTTTCGCTACTTCTTCCTGTATATTGATGACTTTATAAGAGTTACTTGGGTTTTCTTCTTGTAGACAAAGTCCTCTACAGAAGTTGTTTCCGTTTTCCAAAGTCTACAAGCTAGGATTGAAAAAGAGTATCCTAGTTGGCAAATCACTCACTTCAGGTGTGACAATGGCCAAGGAGAGTACGATCACTCTTTGTTTTGCGGGATTTTACGAGTTGGTGGCATCTCCTGTGAGCCGATTCCCCCTTATACTCACTCTAAGAATGGGGTATCTGAGCATATGATAAGAATGATTGTTACGAAGACTCGTGCAATGCTGATAGATTCTAAATTGGATGATGACTTCTGGGCTGAGGCAGTTAGTACTGCGGTCTATCTTCATACACGTACTCCCTCATAGTCTATTGACAGAGTAACTCCTTATGAGAAGTTAAAGGGCAAGAAGTCAGAGTTGGGGCACTTGAGAAGATTTGGATGTGCCGCCTACAAGTTTATCCCTAAAGAGCTGAGAAAAGGGAAGTTTTCAGAGCGATCAAAGGAGTATATCTTCTTAGGCTACGTACATGATAGTGGCAAGATTTGGAAACTGTGGGATCCACAGAGTAGCCATGTGATTGAGGCTTAAGAGATTGTGTTTGATGAGCTCCAAGTCTTGGGAACTCGTGATGAGTAGGAAAGTGAGGTTGAGATTCTATGCTCTTGTATAACAGAGGATTTACCCTCTCAGGAAGACTCAGAGGTGTCAAGCCCACCTGGAGTACTGTTGAGCACACAGGCACTGCCAGATCTGGAAGAGGTTGCTGGCCTCATTAAGCAGACAGTGACTGCTCCCCCACGCGTATGGGTGGAGGACTCTTTGTTTAAAGGGACCTATGAGTGTGTTAATTCTGATTTTGAGACTGAGCTCAATCAGTCCACACTCTGTCCGGTGACGACCATTGACAGGTGTGAAGAAGCATCTCCTGCTGAGAGTCTAAGTCTTGAAGAACCCTCCCAAGTCCCCAAGATCGTAAATTTGCTCAGATCTCAAAGAGTCGCAGCAAAGGGGTACCCCAATGCTCATTCCGCTGTCTATATGATGATGGGATTAGAGGCAGTTGACGACACTGAAGGGGAACCAATTAGCTACCATGATTCCCTGAGGTCGGGGCACTGCTTAGAATGGAAAACCGCCATGTAGGAGGAGTTTAAGTTCCTAGAGGATAATGAGCCATGGTCGATTATCAGAAAATCTAGTGTGGGGCATGGCGTACACCCTATTGGATGTAAATGGTTGTATAAAAAAAAAAGAAATCCTAATGGATCTATACGCTTTAAGGCGCGTCTTGTAATAAAAGGCTATGAGCAGCAGATATTTGGTGAGACCTTTGCTCCCATTGCATGGCTAACATGTGTAAGACTAGTTCTGGCTCTCGCTACACTCAATAGGTAGGAGATTCATCACCTTGATGTTTTACGGCATTTCTCAATCCACATCTGGAGGATACCGTCTATGTGGAAATGCCAGAGGGTATTTGTAACCAGTATGGGTACTCGGTTATTGGTTTTGTTTTATGTTTTGTTTTAAGTATCGCTTTGATACTTGATTTGTTTTAAGTATCATTTGATACTTGGTTTTGTTTTATGTTTTGTTTTAAATATCACTTTAATACTTGGTTTGTTTTAAGTATCATTTGATAATTGATTTTGTTTTAAGTTTTGTTTTAAGTATCACTTTGATACTTAGTTTGTTTTAAGTATTGTTTGATACTTGGTTTTGTTTTATGTTTTGTTTTGAGTATCGCTTTGATACTTGGTTTGTTTTAAGTATCGTTTGATACTTAGTTTTGTTTTATGTTTTGTTTTAAGTATCGCTTTGATACTTGGTTTGTTTTAAGTATCGTTTGATACTTGGTTTTGTTTTATGTTTTGTTTTAAGTATCGCTTTGATACTTGGTTTGTTTTAAGTATCGTTTAATACTTGGTTTTGTTTTATGTTTTGTTTTAAGTATCGTTTTGATACTTAAGGAGTTTTACCAAAGTATATCGATTGATACCTTTAATTGGTTTTGTTCATGCTAGACATAAACGGATTTGTGTATTTAAAGACTGCCTGTTTCTCCAATAGAAAAGGCAGACTTCAACAGACAGTATTTCAATATACTTGGTTGAACGGTTACTTCTTTGTTCCTCAGTACACCCTCAAAGCCTCCTTTAGTTCTCAGCTCTCGCCTCCTCTCCAGAAGAGCAGGCCACCTGCCAACTATCATATTTATTACCAATAACGTGATTAGCACTTTGCGAACACTTTACATTTTTTTAACCTCAGCAAGTGGTTAAGAACCAGTCCCCAGATTTAGGCCTGATCAACCTATCGATATCCACCTTAGAACGCTAGCAGAGAGAAGCGGCAGAATAACGGCACATTCGGCTTCATCTCAAACTCAAGATAGAGTCTTTGACAACTAGGAGTCGGAAGCAAATCCCACGACAAGACCTTACAAAAAAGAAACAACCCTGGCACTCTGCTAAGGAGCCAGGCGAAACCGCAAACACGGAAGACACCCAACCTCCTGGAGAATTTCCTTCTACTCAAGCAAAGCAGCCTTCCTTTGAACCTCCAATCGACCATGAATCCAGCAGTAAATCAGATATGGCTAGCACAAGAGGAGGGCCCTCTGGAGGAGGAAAATCTCGGGCTAGGCCTGAAGAACAGGAGGTACCCGCAGCATTTGAACCTCCTAGGTTTAAACTCCACCTCCCAGCGAAGTTTACAGGAGAAGGAAAAGACCTCAAACCCGAATCCTTTGACCGATGGGCAACGGAACTCACACACTATCTTCTCCTACAAGGGAAAGATGTGCAAGGCCCTACAACCAGACTATACATTGGATCATTCTGCGAAGGAAAGGCAACCGACATATACCACTAATACTATAAGGATTACGGAGGAAATGTGAGATTAAGAGGATCTACAGTCCTCGATTATCTGAAAGGACGATTCCAATCCTCTATCACCAATGACCTCTTATGCAACAAATTCAACCAGCTCTAGCAAGTTAATGGAATGCATGTCAAGAGGATTACAGATGTAGCTATGGATCTATTGATGTATAAGTCCTGAGTGAAGAAAGGAAGCATCTCCAGCTACATCCTTAAGTGACGATTCTATGATACTATGCACCCTACCCTCAAGCAAGAGGTTGAACCACTGGAGGAAGACGGCGATGATATTTCAATAATAATTGCAAGAGCAGAACGGAAGGACGCCATTCTCCATGAGACCAAGGCATACAAAATACAGACCTCCTCTAGCAGGAATAGCCAACCATGACACAAACCCTCCAGCAACTCTGAAGACGATACCCTACAGGTTTTCAAGAAAAAAACCAAATCCTCCAATGAATCGAGACGATAGAAAGGAGAATGTTTTGAATGTGGAAAAACAGGACACATGGTGAAGAACTACCCTATGAAGAAAGGGAAAGGAAAGGCAATCAAACAAAAAGCATCAGCCAACAATATATGAGAATGATAGTAATGATGCCCAATCCAGCGAATACGAGGAGATTCATATCGGATATATCGATGTGGAGTGCAACATTGTCTGACTTCCGGCTACATTTAAGGCACACACCTCCCTGGAAGATACTATTCTCATCAAGGGCAAAAAGGCTCGAGTCCTATTCGACACTGGCACAGTTGGAAGAGACATGATCAGTAATGCCTTTATCTCTTTCCATGGACTTCCAACTCGAGACCTTAACCAACCCATACCAGTCAATATGGCACTGAAGGGATCACGATCCACAAGTCATAAAACCTGTAGTGTGAC
>NW_003298824.1:201441-215498 GCF_000151645.1 Tuber melanosporum | reverse complement strand
TCTATTGGATGAATACTCTAATGTTTTCCCTAATCAGATACCCGAAGAACTACCGCCTATGAGAGACGTGAACCACTACATTCGCCTCCGAGACCCCTCTAATCTTAAGAACCAACCCACCTACTCCATCCCTGACGCATACAAAAGTCCACTTTGTGATTAGATCAACCAACAACAAAGAAGAGGAGTCATCTACCGAGCAGAAGCCCCAAGTGCCACTCCAATGTTTGTTCAACCCAAAGCAGATGGAAAAAGGATCCGCCCCTTGGTTGACCTCAAACTACAGAATGAAAACACAGTTATGGACAGCTCCACTATCCCAAACCAAACCCAAATCCTGAATGCAGTTGGACAAGCTAGATTCCGAAGTAAGTTTGACCAAAGAGATGCCTACTTTCAAACAAGGTTAGATCCGGAATCCGAGCGCTACAACAGTTTCAAAACACCCTTCGGAAGTTTCATTAGCCGGGTTATGTTGCAAGGTAATATGAATGCGCCCGCCACCTTTATACGAATTATGGAAATCCTCTTAAGCGAATACCTCCACCATTTTGTCTGAGTCTACATTGATAATATCCTCATCTTCTCGAACACCATAATAGAGCATTCCTACCATATAGCTTTGGTTTGTTACAAACTAAGGGAAGCTAAATTCTACGCTAGCAGAAACAAGTCAATTCTATTTGCCGATAAGCTCGATATCCTAGGACCTGTGATAGATGACGAAGGAATACATGCAGCCCCTGGAAAAATATCCTGCTTAACAGAATGGACAACACCCCAGAATCAAAAGGAGCTCATGCGATTCCTAGGATTAGTTAATTATATTTCCCAGCTCCTACAAGGCCATGCCACTGTGACGGCACCGCTCACGAACCTTACCAGCAATGCAGAATTTGTCTTGACCCACACTCATGACCAAGCCTTTACCAACATCAAGGAATTGATAAAAAACTCCAATGTCATACGACCTATCGACTACAGTAAAATGGACCTGATAAGGCTGATTACTAATGCATCAGATGTAGGAGTTGGAGCATGGGTTGGACAAAGGGCCTCTAATGAAATGGTATCACGAACGTGCCTTAGTGAAGAAAGGGTTTTCACGTGACACATGGTTATGAGTCACAGGTATGTTATTGTTTCACGCATATAACCTATTCGGGTTGTATGATTAGTTATGTGTGGGATTTGTGATGCTTTCGCACATGGCTCAAGTCTGAGTCATGGGACATGCGCCTGACGAGTATGCCCTACGAGTATGCCTTACGGCCAAGCCTTGCGCATATGATTTATGTTTCGCACATGACCTCATTATGATGTCATGGGATTCGCGCATATGACTCAGTCGAGTCATATGACTTGTTTATTGTGTTATGATTGGTTTATGAGTTTTGCACATGACCTCGCTATAAGGTCATGGGTTTTGAGCATGTGACCACTTTGGTCACATGACTAGTTTGTTTTGATTTGGCTTTGCACATGTGAGTGCTTTAGGTCACATGATTAAAGGCGGGAAGAACACTATATAAGGAGGCCGATGCGGCCGAGGAAGATAGGTTCTTCACGCTTTGTTCTAAGTACTTTTCCTACATATTACTTTAACGAATATAAAATACCTTCACCATCTTTATCCTTATTGCCAACATTATCGTTATGCTAAGAAGCGCTTGTTACGAAGACGAGTTAGAGAAAGCTTACAATAGGTGTTTCCGGTAGAAGACAGAGGTCTTGTACTATCGGTGACATAGGCAGAGGCCTAGAGCTATCGTAAGACAAGGAAAGAAAGGGAAAGGAAAGATAAGTATCGTTCCCCGTCGCCAAGAACTAACTATCTGCAAGGGGATCGTTACAAATGGCAAGACCAGCGGCATTACAAAACAGGAAGTTCACTAATTCACCGATGAACTATGGAACAACATACAAGGAAGCCCTTGCTGTGATTGATACTCTCGCCACTTTCAACCACATCCTGATGAGCAATACCTTCACCATTGTTACCGACCACCAACCTCTCACTAATCTTAAAACAGAAAGAGTACCTGGAAGGAGAAGAATAAGATGGATAGGCGAGATCAGCAAATATGATGCAAAAATTTTCTATACCCCTGGAAGAAGGAACTATTTATCTGACACTCTCTCACACCTATATGAGAACCAAGAACTCACAAACCCTCCTCTTGTGCATAACCACACAAGACAAAGCGAAGACAGCCCTGACGACACCTCCTATGAATAAGAACTATATATGGCTACAGCCAGTCCTGCCACTCCCTCCAATCCTTTCTCTTACACAATATGCAGAGCTGCCGGAACTAAACGAGGAAAGGACATTGATGACGAGTGGAAAGATGATTGCACCCTCCGCAGCACACCTCCTCACGAGCTTGAACAAAGCAGACTCCACTGGTCCCACCGTTACCTCGATACCTGTCCTTTTCACCAGACTGAGATTAAGTTCGGCAACAGATACCAGCAACCATACTATATGTCTGCTGATGATTCCAAAAATACCAGCTTCGACACTGCAGAAGGAGCAGAAGAGATAATGGATGAACATGAACTATCCCAACCTCCTCTTGCTCTTGATTCTGTCCCAAGACGACACCAAGGACTTGAAGAAGTCGAACAAGCAGCAGCTTACGTGGACGCAATATCTTACCTACACCCTTCACAGTCAGCCCCGCCATCCTCTCCCCCCATAATTGATTCATGACCACTATACGGTGGACCCTTACGAGTATATAACAATGAAATCATTGTTTCTGTCATACCCCCCACGATGCCCGAACATTGCCGACAACTCTATGAAACCTTTAAAGAAGAGGAAGCCCCTATCGAGCCGACAAGAGGATCCCAGATTGAGGATAAATGAGATGTTAGATCAACCACTGAAGAATTAACCTCCTCCTTCCGAAGCCAAATGAGAGCAAGATATCGCTATAACCCGATCTACTTCAAAGCTATGAATAGCTCTAGACATGGAGACCTCGCCCCCTACAACATATCCAATGAAATGGTCTATACCAGCACCCGTTATAGTGAACATTGCCTATACATCCCGAAAGGCCATATGTTCAACGGAATGACTATTAGGGAATATGTCATCACCGAAATCCACAACAAAGGACACCACAGTGCGGACCGTAACCTCCAATATTCCTCAGAATATGTTTACTGGCCTGAAATGCGAAAGGACTTCTGCGATTTCGTCAAATCATGTGAAATCTGACAGGCAAATAAGGATCGAACACTACTACCTGAAGGGAAAGTACAGACCCTCCAACTACCATGTGAAATATTCAAATCCTACGCCATTGATTTTGCAGGACCATTCAACAAATCCACAGGATATGATACCATCTTGGTAGCTGTGGATCAATTTTCCAGATATACATGGCTCATAGCAATGAAGGTTACCGATTCCTCCAAAGACACCTGGAATAACCTCCAACAATACCTATTTACTCCTCATGGGTACCCCTTATCTATTGTCAGCGATGCTGATCCCCATTTCACCACCAGATTCTGGAAGCAAGACTTGACCTCCCTCGGAATGAACCACATTATGGCTGCCCTTGGACATCATGAGACTAATTGCCAAGCAGAACGAAAAATCTGTGAAGTCAAGACCGGAATTAGGATCATGATCGATGAACAACAAACCAACTGAGAACCAGCCCTCATTGAACTAGCCGCATATATCAATGCCAGATTTTCTGACACTTTGGGAATGTCTCCATACAAGGCAATCTTTAGCCATTAATAGCCTCTCCTACCTACAACTCTATTCAAGAACTCCTCAGTCCCTGCGTCCAATGACAACCTAAACCGCCATCAAGCAATTCGGAATGATGCTTTCCAAGCTGTTAAAGCTGCCCGATTCCGAAGCACCACTACTGCTCAGAAGTGACAACGCAAACATGTCCCTATCCTACCAGGTGATAGGCTCATGGTTCATGGAAACATGTTCATAACCAATGTTGGACGCAGCAAGAAACTACGACCCCGATGGCGAGGACCTTTCAAAGTCTTATCCTTTGACGAGTATATAGAAAACTACACTGTTCAGATGGATGGAGGCATGTACCGTCACAATACTGCAGTCTTCCACGCCTCTGCTGTTAAACGATTCCATTCAAATGACGACTCCAAGTTCCCTGGAAGAACCCACTCTCGACCTGCACCCATCATCACCAACAAGAAAGATGAATGGGAAGTTGAAGAAGTCCGAGACCACCACCTGTGGCATGGCAATGATCAGTTCCTCGTCAAATGGAAAGGATACCTATCAAGTAAAAACAGCTGGGAACCGCTAGAAGGACTAGAGCACGCTATGGATATGGTGAACGAATGGTGGAAAGACAACACGCCAAACAAATCCCTCCCTCCAACGATCAATTACATCACCATGTGCTAGACAACAACAATGCCTGAGACGGAACGATGCCAGATGGAACTCGAAGCAAGAGATGGGTTTTGGGCACCATACTTTGAGTCGGAATTTGAAAGCAGGGATGATGAAAATCAAGCTATGGAGAAGGCTCTCGACAACCTTATCTGATCACCAATCACCATCCGAATACCATAACGATGTCAAACTATGTGGAACTCAATGTGAGGCTGCGACAACAGATTGTTGGACTGTTGTTGAACTGCAATGCTATTCAACTTGAAGACCACTTCGAAATCCTCTGGATAGACTACTGTCCTGATTACGACCACGCTTGGGTTGATGTACAGCATGAATCTGGTATTTGTGACTACTGTGATTTGCATTTCTTTGAGTCTAAATGTTTTTTAAGAATTTATTCTTGCCCCTGGTGTGACACTTATGATGAAGAGTTTCTAGCGGAAACTGAAGCCTTCAGTTTTTCAGAATCCGCTTTTGATGATTATTAGGTTTTGTTTGTTTAAACAGTTATTTTATTTTGGGGAATGTAACCAGTACAGGTACTCGGTTATTGGTTTTGTTTTATGTTTTGTTTTAAGTATCGCTTTGATACTTGGTTTGTTTTAAGTGTCGTTTGATACTTGGTTTTGTTTTATATTTGTTTTAAGCATTACTTTGATACTTGGTTTGTTTTAAGTATCATTTGATACTTGGTTTTGTTTTATGTTTCGTTTTAAGTATCGCTTTGATACTTGGTTTGTTTTAAGTATCGTTTGATACTTGGTTTTGTTTTATATTTTGTTTTAAGTATTGCTTTGATACTTGGTTTGTTTTAAGTATCATTTGATACTTGGTTTTGTTTTATGTTTTGTTTTAAGTATCGTTTTGATACTGAAGGAGTTTTACCAAAGTGTATCGATTGATACCTTTGATTAGTTTCGTTCATGCTAGATATGAACAGATTTGTGTATTTAAAAACCGCCTGTTTCTATGAGAGAAAAGACAGACTTCATCAGACAGTATTTCAATATACTTGGTTGAACGGTTATATCTTTGTTCCTCAGTACACCCTTGAAGCCTCCTTTAGTTCTCAGCTCTCGCCTCCTCTCCGGAAGTGCAGGCCACCTACCAACTCTCGTATTTATTACCGATAATATGATTAGCACCTTACGAACACGTTACAGTATTGAGTGGCTCAAGCCAACTCTGGTCCCAGATTCCCAGGACTCTATTCTTAGACTCAACAAAGCACTCTATGGTCTAAAGGAGGCACCTCACTTATGGTACCAGCATATTGATAGTTTTCTTGAATCCATTGGCCTTGAGAAATCCAGCAACGATTCAAATCTCTATTATACCAAGGACCGAGCCTTGTTCCTAGTGCTTTATGTTGATGATATTCTATCTGTATCTAGGTCTCTAGATCTTATTACTGAAGTCAAGGCCAAGCTTTCCGGAAAGTATAAGATGAAGGATCTTGGACAGGCCAAACAGTTCCTAGGATTGGAAATCACTACAGGCCAGGACCATCTCTTTCTCTATCAGCAGTGCTTTATTCAGACTATTCTGAGTCGATTTGGAATGGCTGACTGCAATGGCATTTCTACTCCGCTGGAGATAAAGAGACTTGTTCCTTTAACACCAGAATGCAACAAGGGAAACCAAGCGGAATATCAATCAATCCTAGGCTCATTGATGTATCTCGCTATTGGTACAAGGCCAGCTATCTCTTATGCAGTCGGCATACTCAGTAAGTTTAGTGTAAACCCTAGTGCTCTTCATCTTGCTGCGACAAAAAGACTACTGCATTATATCAAAGGTACAATGCACTTAGGTCTCTGCTATCACCTTGGTTCCACCCAGGATATTGATAGATTTTGCAATTCTGACTTTGCTGATGATTCCCAGGATTCAAAGTCCACTTCCGGCCATGTATTTACCCTAGCTGGAGCCTCCATTTCCAGGAGGTCAAAGAAACAAAGTCTAGTAGAGCTTTCATCTACGGAGTCAGAATATGTTGGATACTCTGAGGCCTCCAGAGAGGCTATTTGGCTCCAACGCCTCTACCATGAGATTACCAGTACAGACTACAAACCACAAAGGCTTCTTTGCGACAATAAAAGTGTACTTCAACTCATTGAACAGCCAAGGTTCAATGAGAGGTCCAAGCATATCGCTATTCAGTTCCACCATGTCCAGGATTCCTTTCAGAAAACCCTCATATCTCTGGAATACCTTCCGTCCTCAGAGATGACTGTGGACATTCTCACCAAGCCACTTACCATGGATATACATCAGAAGCATGTTAAGGCCTTGGGACTTCGTGGACCTCTAGCATAGATCCTTTATTTTCTTGTCTATTATTTTTACTACTATTTCACCTTTTTTTTCTTTTACAGTTACCTTCTGTAGGCAGTACTCTTTTTCCCTATCACAAGCAGCATGATAGGTCTTTTTTTAATGAGGCTGGCCATATTCTTTGTTCTGACTTTACGCATGGGCATGAATAGTGAGAGGAAGGTTGGGAGTGTTGAGAATTACTCCTCTGAGTTGATGTGTTGCGAGAGAAGTGTCTAGGCTTCCTACTCACTATTGCGTATGCTGGGTTGTACTGGGTGGTACGTGGAAGTGTGTATTCCATATCACTAGTCATGTGACTAGGTTTAGGCATCACTATATACCGTTCTTGTTTCGCTTAGGCTCTGTTTGGCGGGAACGGAACGGTTCAGGAACGGTCCATTTCAAAATGGTTGCAACAGGTGAAATGGAGCACTTCTGTTTCGAAACGGTTTCTCTTACCTTCAATTGAGAATTTTTTTTAACCCCTGGCAACACTCTATAGGGCAGAGTAATTTTGAATACCATACCCTAATAAATCTGCTTTTTTCTTTTTCTTGTAAACTAATGAAATAAATTCTATATTATGTGCAAATCTCTCAGTGTCCTGTACAAAAAAAACTATCTTATCTTAACATTCGTGAAAACTTCTCCCTTCTCTAAAGAGGTTTCAACTTATTCACAGATACCAAGATGGACGAGCATTCTCCTCAATACCAGTGTGTTACCACTTTCACCATACTTATCATAATTGTTTACTAATTTAAAATAGTAGTTCACCTTTGAATACACAAACCTTGAGCGATAAGACTCAATCAATACAGTTAGACTCGGATACTACTGCAAGTCAAAATACTGCATGTATACTACCAAGTGGGTATCAACCTGAGTGTTCTAACCACTCCTGCGAGATTGAAGGTAAGTTAAATATCACTATAGTTACTATGATAAGTTCTAACATTTTTTTCAGAAAATTTATCCGAAATTCATGTTCTAGACCCCTGTGAAGTACCTTCCTCCTTTACGGGAAGCAAGCAGAAAACCCGCAAGCCTCGCCGGCGTCCAGTTGAATGGTCTCCTGAAATGACATCTGTGTTGTTGCGAGAACTAGTTCAAGCTATTAGGACTGGAAAACGATCTGATAATGGGCTAAAGATGGAAGTTTGGGATGAGATTGCTGAGACAGTTCTTCTGATTGCTGGACCTGGGGCTCCTGTAACAGGTGAGAGATGTCAAGGCAAATTGGAGACCTTGAAGAAAAAATGGAAGATGTGGACCAGGTTGAAAGATTTGAGTGGTTTTGGGGTTGATCTTAAGACTGGTACGGTTACTGCACCAGATGAAGTATGGGAGGAAGAAATAAAAAAACAACCTGGAATACGAGAGTTGCGTGACAAACCACTTGCAAATGCAATTGAGTTGGCGGAAATCATGGAGGGAGTTCAAGCAACAAGTGGTCATGCAATCTATCCTGGCCATACAAAATTACAACAAATCACGATTCCTTCGCCCCTTAGGTCAGATCTAGCAACTCAGGCTGATCCAGAGCAGACCAGCCCTGATACAAGTCCTCATCAACATAAGCGGAGAAGGCTAGCACCACTGGGACATATTCGACAACCTCCAAGGAGTGTTTCTGAACGGCTGATCACTGCTGTTGAAGGGATAGCCACTACACCAATTACTATTGCAGCATCCCAATCAGTTGTTCAGCAAGCTGTATCAAAGCTTCAACAAAAGTATAAAGGAAGACCAGGGTGGTCAACACAAGATATTGTTACTGGATATGAGCTTTTTGAGAACCCAGTTAAGGCAGAAGTGTTTTTAGCATTAGAGGAAGGTGAAGATCAGGAGCTTTAGTTAAGAGGTCAAATAGTACGTTACAAGGCCTAGGAATTCTACAGCAGTTAGTCTACTGTGACTGGTTTTGGTATTGTACATAATCAAGCCACATTTGTGTTGCACGTTTGTCTCGATCTTGTTTCATCTCTCCCATATCTTGTGCATCTCTAACATTTCCTTCATCCTCCTCCTCATAACTTGGATTTGATTCCTCAGAGTGATTGATGTTTTCCAAGGATGAATCAGCATCCTGGTAAAATTGATCCTCCTCTCCATTTGCCCGGTGTCGAATAAAGTTATGTAATGCACAAACTACCAATATAAGTTGAGCTTGTGTGGTAAGGTCAAACTCTGGAGCTGTATTGAGAATTTGAAACCTCTTCCGTAAAACTCCAAAGATACGTTCAATAACATTTCGTAACTGAGCATGACGTAGGTTGAAAAGCTCTTCCTTAGTTCGTGGACATAAATGAGCTTGTGCTTGTTCCCGCAGATGATATCGTACGGTACAGTATGGTGTTAAAAACCCAGGACGAAGACCATATCCTGCATCTGCAAGATAAACTGTATTTTCATGACTTGGAAATCCATGAATCACAGCATTTTCTAATACTCGAGCATCATTGGCTGAACCCTCCCAGCCAGAACATACATAGAAAAAGTACATATCCAAGCTGCATCCAGCAAGAACATTTTGCGAGAGGGTACCTTTCCAGTTACGATAGGGACCCTGCTGGTTTCGTGGGACATGGGCCAAAATGTGTGTCCCATCGATTGCTCCACGAACATCCTTAAAATTGGACATCTTTCACCAATTTTTCCGTATTTTTGCAGGAATATTGTTTGGTGGAAGATGTACAAATGCTTCATACCGAGGCAGGAGAGCCTTTAGAACTTGATGAAAATAGCTGTAAAATAATTAGAATAATAAACATTTCATATATAAATATTATAGTGCAATTAATACTAACCGTGAAATTGTTTCTCCACTATGCTGAAAGTGTTCCTGAGCTTCCCTATTTGTAGCTCCATGTCCAATAATCCATAAAAACAATACAAGTTGTTCTTCCACAGCTACTTGACGTGTAGACACCAGTAATCCCCTCTCAATTACCCAGTCTCAAAGGTCTAACAATGTTGTAATTGGCATACGAATAACCTCTAGAGCACGACGAGGATGTGCTTGCAGGATTTCAGCAGTATAAATCATTCCAGTTCGAATAGATGTATGAACAGGTTCTTTAGAGAGGAATAGATGAGAATAGAGAGCAGAGGTAATTGCGATATGAATCCATCTTTGAATTATGGCTGTATGAATTGTGCTCATATTGGGGTGAGATGCCATCATGGAGGTGTATGAGTTGTTTTCGGAGGTGCCAGTGGAAAATATGATGTATAGGGAATAATCTGGTTATTATTTTTAATTAAGATGTCTTTATACATTACAAAATTTTTTTAATACAAAACTAGCCTAAGTGGGGGACCAGCTACTGTTGCAAACCTGGTTGCCAAGATCCACTTTGGAACGGAAAGGTTCTTGTTTTTCTACATTACCAAACACTGGATTTACTCCAACCGTTTTGAAACGGAAGGAAACGGTCGTTTGTATGGGGGAACGGACCAGTTCCGTTCCCGCCAAACAGAGCCTTAGCTAGCTGTAAGACTTAATTAATAATCTTCCGCTGCATAACAAAAACGTCCAATTCGTAACACTTGGCGTTTTGGTTCGGCCAAGTGATAGCCTGTGACGGCAGACCTACCCCCCTCCCAAAATGGTGATTGTGAATTTATTACTCCAGACATACCTCATTTTATTACAGTGCACACATCGGAAAAAAAAATTTATAATGCTTGATTTCGCAGTTAAAGTGTTAGTGGGTTTACCAGATGTTGTCCGCTATAATATTATATATTAGGCGCAGCCTCTTCGATCAACAGTTACGAATCGCTGGTCAGTACAGCAAGGAAGGGGAGTTCCAGAGACTTTGGAGGACATCCGGGGATATTAAGGGGCAGCAGGGGCAGCAGATCACTGCGGAGACCGTAGGGGCAAATGCTGGATGTTGAATTTCCTATTATTGTCTTTTATTTGTCCTCAAAACTACGGCTTTGTCTAAATCATTACTTTCCTGTATCCGGTTATCTTATTTGGTTGTGTCTTGTGTGGTGGTGAGACCTTGTCGGTTGGGTCTCGATTATTGGGCGGCTATTTCGTATCGGCTAGGCTTCATTGCGACCTCTGGGATTGGAGGCGTATACATGACGAGTACCTATGATGCGCTATCGGCTAATGGCGTACGACAGGTTACTTTCAGGTTTCTATTCATGATGTATGAGGTCACTATTGTTCTCTTTATATGTTCGGCCCTTTGGCCCTTTCATTTCGATGATAAGAAAGAATGATACAGAAAGCAGAAGTTGCGCGAAGTCTTTACTGTTTTGCTTTCACATATTGGGACACAATTTCAACACTGGAAAGCCGGGGCGCCACGAGTGATATCTCATGATGTTGTATCAATCTGTTGGAAGGCGTATGATTTAAACTTGGCGGGCAGCAGATGTCTACGCACTCGGAATACTGTTCTACCTATGTATCAAGTTGCTTTGGTGGAGGTGGAGCTGTCATTGGCGATGGCAACTTGTGTAGACCCGACAGAAAATAGACAATAATCAGAAAGAGGAGATTGTGTTTGTTATTCCATGTTAGCTGCTAAAGAAAGACTCAGAGAGAGAGAGAATGCAGTTCTGCTAAATACGATATCATACAACCTCCCAAGAACACTATATATTTCACCAGCGACTAGCCCTACACATCAAATACCACTTGTGACAACACGTCCAACAACTACGTTTGAAGGCTGTTCCCCCATCATGTGGGGATATTATGGACCCACATATCCCCCCTAGTCATACTCCTCCCCTCGGCCCGAGCTTACCTTCGGTCAAATTCTCTCATTCTCGGAAGGAACAGCAATATAAAAACCGGCGAAATTGAATGTGATGGAAAACGCAACATACTCTGGAAGAATGCAGGGAATGGTCTGGATGATCCAAAAAGGATAAAAGGCAGCCTTGTTTTCCGTTTTGTTGGGATGGATTCATTCTTCTTCCACCCTGGGTTTCCCTCCGCCGTTTACCTGCGCTTGGAAAAATCGGGCCTTCCGTTTTCTTGTTTCCTATTTTTCCTTGGAGAATATTTCTCCAGTTAGGAAATTCGAATATGATCTTTATCCTTCACAATTGTATCATCGTACAATCCAGCCAAGTGCGCAGACTACTGTCCCTAAACTTTGTTGTTGAAAAGGAGCTACTTAGCTACATGTAACTGACATTTTCATGGAAAATCTTCCTATTTGTTTCCCCCTTCTAATCCCCACCCCTTACTCTCTAAAGCTCGTGTTCTTTTACCTTTATCTCGCCCCGGGATTTTTTACCACCTCCGATGGCATCCTCGACATGACGATAATATTGGGAATACCCTGTGAGTATCCCCACAATATCGGTATTCAATATTCCACTCATGGGGTACAGGTTTCATTCTGCACATGTAGAAGAGCTTCAGGTAATCCTGGACAAATTATAAAATGAGGATCGGGTGGGTCTGTCCAATGATCCCAAGCGGCCAGCCCGTTCGACTTTGATCTTGTAAATGGGTACAGCAGTTAATGACTAGCTCGCGCAGCGATAGAGAAAAACTAAAGGACTATGTGGGAACGGTGGCAGGACCTGGACAAGAGCGTAAGGTAAGGAAAAATAACTTCGTTCTTTCTCTTCTCTAAACTAACGGTAAAGACAGGTGTATAGGTAAAACATCAACAATGTATCCTCACCGTTCCATGAATCACCACACCTATCCGTATCTCTCCAAGCATGCTACCCTTTCCTCCACACACCCCAGTGATAAAAAAGGAAAGACATGTCCGGAGAATCCCCCGTCAATCTCTGAGCCTCCACACCAATCCATTGAACCTTTGAACTCTCCGCCAGACTCCCGAAACCTCCACAATCTATCTCAATTAACCAACATCGATCTAGAACCTTCAACATTTGAGTACGGCCGGACTGACCCATGCTTTTCCGAGGACTGCCGAGCCGGACTGTGGGAAAGAGGATTTTCCAAACCAAAGCTAGGCCCGGTCTGGGTCACCTGCAGGCCCATTATTCAAGGGATCACGTGTCTTTCATTACTGAGAAATATTTTATTATTCAACAGGACTAATTGTTGATCACCCCTGGCAGGTTCCGGCTTATCTTAGTGCTCGCGAGTCCTGAGTCGCAAGATTAGTGAATTGCATCGAGGGAGTAAGTAATAAAACACTCTGAGGCTACGATAAGCGAAGGATACTGTACAGCACATACCAGCATTCCCTAGGAAGGCTGACAAAGTTTCCTTACCATAAGCATAGTGAAATTATTACAGATAAGAGAGCAGGGGGGGCTTAGGCATGTACTGTAAGTTGCTATCGGCTCCGCCATTTCCTCGCCACTGCAACTCCTCGGCGATCCTCCGCCCAGCCCTGAGTATATGTACTGAAATCTCCCCCGATTCTCCCCCCCCTTCCCGGTCCGGGTGCCAGGTGATGAGGTGGGAACTCGGCCGGAGGAAGGCACTAGCAGCTGCCATAGAGTATGCAACAACTAGATCAGACATTTGGGAAGGAAGAAGTAAAGACAAGCCCTCCACCAAGCACCCAGAAATATCATACCACCCCGAGAACACCCAGAATAAAGCCATACCAACCCTGCCGGCGCCACCGGTTTCCGATTCCGTGGCCAAAACTACCACCGGATAAAAGATCCCCTTGCATTCCTACTCATTTGTAGCCTTCACTCATGTCCTTTATCTACCGCGCTTATTATACTGCAGTGTATTTGCCAATGTTTTGCAACGCTTCCGCGTGTTTAACAAGGCGCTTCGAGCAACCAAGTCTTTTCTCCTTCTTATTTCGCACATATTTGGTTCTGAGTCGAGTGATAACTTATGACCGTCCGTCCCCATTCGATCGAGTGGGGACGGACTTTGAGAACAAGAATTACACAGGAGGCTATTATACTACTGCATGATCTAGTGTTGTGTTGACGGGGGGGCTCACTTGTCTTCCCTCTGCTACTAAAGTAGTGCGATCCACGGATGTGCTTTTAAGGGAGTCGAGGACTGGGTATCTACTATGTTCTCCCCGATTTTCTCTCACGCCAGCTGTTCATCGGACATTCTGCATATATTTGGATGCGGAGGGATTTTGAGGCCCCATTCCTACACAACCTCTATTCTCCCGCAGCCAAGTCAATCACAATCACCCGCACTCTCTCCCCATCCTCTTCCGCCCTTCCCCCTTCCGCTTTTTCTCCATCCTTCCCCTCCCCCTCCCCCTCCTCTGTTCCCTCCCAACCACCCCCTTCACACATCTTCACCAATTCAACACCCAATCTCCTCCTACACCTTCTTATAACACTATACTCCACCCCAAAACTCCTCTCACACCCA